>NC_142348.1:5127804-5279451 GCF_054954075.1 Amborella trichopoda
TTAAAAACATTATAATGCAAATAAAAGAAAATAATTAACTAAGATCTTTAGAAAACATTATAATGCAAAAAAACTAAAAAAATGGTTAATTTAAGTACAAAGTACCCAAAAATTGTCTAGAATAATCAGGATCTCCTCCCACCCAAAAAAAAAAAAATGAAGTCTTTCTTACCTTGTTATATCTTTAGTTACTCATATGGGATTTTCATTTATTACATCTTAGCCTAATTTTATACAAAAATAAACATGGGAAAATATCATTAAGGGGTCAAAACAAGTTACAAAATCATTAAGGGTTGTCAAAAGATCCCAATTAGTAGAAAGTTTAACTTTTTGTTTCCTTTTAACTTAGGTACCTCAAAATATCGTAAACAATACCCAAATTCCGCTTGTTTAGGACTGAGAACCTAAATGCATAATGGATTTTAGAACTTTCACCCATCATGAACAAGTAATGGTACTCCTGTATTTGGATGGGGGCCTCTTATCTAGGTTAAAGTACAAAAGGTTTACAACCCTAAATAAAATTAATGTGAATATTTTGAAGATATTTTTTTGAGGAGATACGTGAGTAAAATGAAAAATTAAACTATATGATCGCTAACTAAGATGTTTTGACCCTGTTTTGTGATTTTATAAAAGGTTACAATCAATTAAAAGAAATTTACTCAAAAAAATAAAAATTGTGGACCAAATTCTTAATTTAAGTCGATGTTAACTACATTATGACCAAATTGTCCAAGATAAATTGTTTTTTAATTTCATATCATATTCCTATATTGAGTATTGTTTGAATCTTTGGTAGGGATCATATTTTCATACAATTTCTCAAGGCCGATAATCTCTAGAAACGAAGAAAAAAGTTATATGAGGTGCCTATCTCTCATTTGGATGTGAAAAATATATTTTTTCATGGACATTTGAAGAGACAATATGTATGTGACCTCTTATCGGGTATTGTTATGACAAGTCCATAGTCGATCATTTAAAGAAATCCTTGTATCACTTAAAACAATATCCAAGTGCTGGTTTCAACAAGTGAATTTGGATGCTGGGTTCACATAAAGTGTTTATGACTATTTGCTATTTACCCAATATTAGTTTATCATGGATAACAATTCTTCTCATAAATGTTGGTAATATCCTTATCACAAGAAACAACAATGACAATATACAACATTTAAAATAACTTCTCAGTTACTCATTTAAAATGAAAGATATGAGTCCGTTGACTTACCTTCTTAGCTTAGAGATTTATTACTCCACTAATGAATATATAGTTAACCAAAAGAAATACACCAAAAAATTGATCAAATTAGCCAATTTAGTTGATGATAAACGGGTGGATATACTAATGGAGGTGAATCTAAAATATAGAAAGAATGATGAGGATAGAATTTTAGATCTTATCTCACTATGACTCGTTCTGATACCTCACTATGACTCGTTCTGATAAATCAGATGCAATGCAGGTAGTTATTCACCCCTCGATTGTCCACCGTATCATTCGGTATCTGCAGAGTACACGCTATAGAGGATTGTTCTCCTCTAACTCTTCTATCCCGATGTTGGTATCTGCCGAGTACGTGCCATAGAGGATTGTTCTTCTCGTCTAACTCTTCTATCCAGGTGTTGAAATCTTTTGCAGAAGCTCAATACTCATCAACTTGCAATGAAATCACTTGATTGAGAGGTCTCTTACATGACCTAAATATTATTCATCGATCTTCTATGCCATTATAGGCTAACAATATGAATGCCATACAAATTGCCTCTAATCTAGTGTTCCATGAACGCACACAGCATATCGATATAGATTGTAATTTCATTTGTGAAAAATTTCTGACTGAAAAAGTTACACTCCCACACATAGCATCACAAATACACATTGCATCACAAACCACACATTGCATCACAAATTAAAGCTTGCTGATTTTTAAACCAAGATTCATGCTCATCTTGACCATCTCATTGACAAATTGATATTTAAACCAAAATACATGCTCATCTTGACTACCTCGTTAACAAATTGATGTTCAACCGACCTAAATTTGAGAAAGAGTATAGAGATCATTAAAAATCTTATATTTATTTTGTGTATCATGTCATACGTAGAAAGTGATGTACGAGTTAGTGCATTTTCTTGTCATGTAAGTTTAACTTTCTTAAATATATATCCACCGAGTGTTATCACGTAGTGAGACCCTCAAAACATGCGTCCATATTTCGTAGGGTGGATGTAAAAATTTCCTGTCCAACATCGCACCGAAAACCATTTCTGGCTCCTCGAACGTAGATACGATTCTCTCATATCAGCTCAGCTCCGCTCCGCTCCGCTCCCAACTTTGATACGAAGACATTCGCTACCAGGCTCTTCTCCATAAACGGTCATTTACAAAATCAGCTCCCATAAAGAGGAATTTTTTCCAAGGTTTTTTACACTGCGAATCTGCGTTAACCTCTCATAAAAGGTAAGGAAGCTCCCTCAAAGAGGAGTTTTTTAAACACTGCGATCCAGTTTTATGATCTGGTTCAGCACATCGGCGATCTGATTGCTGAACCGTCAGATAATCATCTAGAAGGGGGGATCGGCCGGTTCTTGGTATTTAACGGAACCTGTTCCCTCAATGATTCCCGATCTGGATCGGATTAGCATTTTTTAAAACCTACGGTTTTTCAAATGCAAAAAATGAGCTTGTATGCAACCTTTTATCCGCAACAAATGTTTGGCCAATAAACGTTTATCAAGAAACATGGTTTCATTTTAGAAGCATCAAGCATATCATCTGTGTGGACATACACATATACACATCATAACATTAAAGACCGTGATTAATCTATTGATTAACTAGAAGAAGCAAACGGTTTTGTTTGTGGGATTCTCGTTTAGGCAGCTTTTGCAAATCCGACTCGCAAGTTGCCGTAGTCGAACACGGTGTGGTAAACCCCCAGGACAACATCTCCAAGAATCCTGCAATAGCCAAGCACACATCAGATGAGAAGGCCTCCTTTTCCGTAAGTAGCTGATTTTGTTCGAGTAAAATGAGGCTTCAATTTTTAAAACTCATTGCACAATCACATGAAACCAAATATACTTTCATAAGCATGATAAGAGAGGAGAGAAAAACAGGATCATCGGAGAAAAACAGTATCGATGACTATAGATTTCTAGGCTCAAAACTAGTACATACCAGAGAGGACCACGAGGAGGGGCCACATCCAAGGCCGAGAATCCACTAATGCATTGAGCAGCAGCACCCTCACCCACCTTGAGGATATACTGAAACCAACCATAAAACACAGTGAGAAAAATAAAAAAATAAAAATTGAAGAAGTTCGCAATAGTTACTGATTCTTATTAATGACAAGTGAAGGGTTGACACCTTAAATGCATGCATGCATCAAAACTCCTCTTGAGAAAATTTGTAGAACACAAACAATGGCAGTCTTACAACCAAAACTCCTTTTGAGAAAATTTGTAGAACACAACAATAGCAGTCTTACAACCAAATAATACGTACATGTCCTTGAGACACTTAAAAAAGGTATATATATATATATATATATATATATATATATATATATATATATATATATATATATATATATAATGCAATTGTAAGGTCGCACCTTGATATTATACAAATTACATAAAAAAAGCACATTAAAAATCATTAAAATGAAACAAACCGATGGAATAAATAGAGACAAAAGAGGACCACAAAAGTTTTCCTCCAATGCTTGCAGACCAAAAACCAACATTTAAGGCAATTTTATGCAACTACTCTATTTGCTTTCAATCCTTGTACTACATTAATCACATTTTCCCTTTCCTGAATTCCATAATTTAATTTTCTTACTCAACTACTATTCTTGCTCATTTACTATTGCTCCTCTGATTGCAATCGATCAAGCATACAATATACAAAACATCAACATTTTGCAAGCTTTACTCAACCAGCATGCCCCAAACATACAATGACATTGACCAAAACTTAAAAACCTATAAGAAACTGTGACTAGTATCTCACTTCTTATGATCCATAAACAACACATTAAATTCCATATTACAAAAAAGAGAGCAAAGAGTGGCAACAGAATACAAATTACTGGCAGAAGCATGCACGTATTCATCCTCCAGAAATTCCATATTACAAAAACAAAAACCCAAAAAAAATAAGGAAAAAGAATATAAGAAAAATGATGTTCCCCAAATCTAGAAGTTTTTATCATCAGTTGCTTTGTATTGAACAATATTTCTATCATAACTCGAAGCACATTCTATATTTTCTAAAACAAGTCTCCAAATTCACATTCTAGATTTTCTAAAATATGTCTCCAATTCTATCTAAAAGATCAAAGACATGGCGGAATTTTAAGTTGACAAAAACAAAATCTCACAAGTTAACCTTCATTCTTGTTTTTCTCGAAGAAACCTCTGCTCCTTTTTCGTTTTCACATTTGGGTTCTTATGGAAAACTACCTTCCATTTCCAAGAACATGATACACATGAAAGGATGGATAAATTAGTCACAGTAACATCGAGCTTACCTGCTGTGGTGTAAGCTCAAAAGCTTTACCACCAATAGTGAAGGCAACATTTGGCATAGACGACAGCTTATTACAGTCAACAGCTGACTGACCCATGGGACTAGGTAACCGCTCACAGAGCTGCAACACACACACAATCCATAAGCTATCACATGCCTTCCTATTTGCAGAACAATATAAAGGTAAAGTGTATGACAACTGAATTGGAGTATGGTTAAACCGAAATCCACTGGATCATTGCCCTCATCTGAAATGATGAAGGATGTTAGAGAGTTGGCACAATCATTATGGGTCATGCTCTTCTGAATTCTAATGGTTCCCATTGTGCACACTTCCTAAAATTAAATAAATGAACTCCAATGGAGTAGTACTATAAAGCATAATCTGCCGCCTTTTCCTGGTGATGAATGAATGAATGGTGGAAATTAACTATACTTGGTGATTGTCATAATGATCCCCACTAGCTCTTTTTTTTTCCCCCTCTTGATATGTTGAATGATCACAGCTGGCATTAATCTCCACAACTCATTCACTGGAATGGACATTGGATGCCCCTTCTGAGTAAGGTCCATCATACTCCATTGGACTATAATATGCAAACCCATAACACATTACCTCGTTGATATAATTCATTATACGATCCTGTGTCATGTTCTGCTTAAGCTGATTCTGGATCCAGACAACAGCCATCTCACAAGCAGAGCACATAGAATCAGTCTTCAGTGATGACTTCCCTCCATTCTTCATATCAACCACACTCTCAATGCCCATGCTGCACAAATCCATAAGCAAGATATTAATACAGCTCACCAGAGTCCATTAGCTATAAAATTATTATAGAAGAAAAAGGCACAAAATTTGACATGGATATATAGAGGAATGTATGCTATAACCGCACTCGCTACGGCATAGTAGTCCTTAATATCCATTTCAATGGACAGTAGAGGAGAAGAAAGTGGGACAACCATTGGGGTCATGTCCTGTTCTGGTGAATCCATTTCTCTCTCCATCACCGTCCATCACTTCAATGAATGAAAAACGGAATATGGACTTACTTGTTCTACAGATTATAGTATACTTTCCCACAATAAAAAGCCCTTACCCAACACTGTGAGAGCCATCAAATTCACATAAACCAATCTGGGAGCAGATCTTCTGAGGTTGCGCCTACACAAATGAGGGAAAACCATCAAAGAGTGGGAGAAGTTCAATTAACATGTATTGCGGAAGAATCATGAGTATTAAGCAGCACTTCATTAAAAAAAGTTCAAATGTGAGTAAATGAACAAAACCCAACTTCTATTATCTAGATGGAAATTGTGTATGCATACCAACATGTATAATGCGAAAATCATGAGTATTAAATAGCACCTTATTAATAAAGTTCAAATGTGAGCAAATCAGCAAAACACCAACTTCTATTATCTAAATAGAAATTGCATATAGTTACCTCCGCCAATAACAGTTGCATTATCTTGTCTCCATACTGTTGAACCACAGCTTTGCACTCCTGGCTGACAACTCCAGCTGCTCCAATTTTATGGTTGATTTCCGTGATAATAGGCTGAAGAATATAAGTGATATAAAAATTAGGAAAGCCACAGCTCTCTAAACTCTCTAAACAAGATAAAGCACCAATGTCGCACCAACCCCCGATGATGTGCTAAAAGCAATGTTTTTTTACTTGGCTCGGCAACTGAACTCAGCTACCTACCTGGCCAAGTTACTCGGGTGAGTCTGAGTCAACTTGCCCAAAGTTCCAACTGACCTCGAAGAAAGGCAAAAAGAAAAAAAAGTGATTTATAACAAAAAATAAAAACCCATAAAATTCTGTTAAATCTGAAAAAAGGAAAGAAAATGACAAACAGTAAAAGATGTACACAACAGATTACAAAAAGTTTTCAAAAATAATAAAAAAAATGAAACTGTTTAAAAGTTCATTTACTCAGAAAAATAAGAAAATATAGAGCAAACAGAAAGATCTTTAAAAAATATAGAAATCTAAAAATTACAAAAAATAAATAAATATAAATCACCCGGAGTTCCTCTTTTCTTTTCTTTTCTTTTTTTCTCTTTTTTTTTTTTTCTCTTTTTTTTTTTTGGGAGGGTAAGGGGGGTGTGAGGGGGGACCCAGGCCATGCAACCTGCCACACAGAGTTACTCGGGCAAGTTGGGTAGAACATTGGTCAAATATAATTTTCAGTAACTAACTAAGACAAACTAATAACTAGCATAGCAAAAAGATAAAAGCAGTATGGTTGAGGGCCCCAAGTATAAGTTAACAAAGACGAGCTCAATACCATTGCCAGGAAGAGGTAAAGTTCATACAATAATAACAAGATAAACACCAATACAGAACCAAACCGGAGTGCAATGTGGAGAATTTCAACTTCACATATACAAAGGTGTTGTTTGCATGACTAAGAGAAAGAACCAAGTAAACATAATATAACAAGGCTCGCCCACCCAAAAACTAAAGAAACATATAGAGTACTCGATGAGATTGTGCTGGTGGTCAACATGGTATGTTTTGCCATATCTCATTGGAGGAGACATCTAAATTCTAGTCAGAAAGGGGTCCCTCCCTCTTTTCATCTTTTATTGCAAATAAAAACATGCATTAGAGCACCACACCTAATGTATTAACAATGTTACGATGTGGCATTCCCAAACCAAGCATAAGCAAATTTTGCACTAAGCCAACTTATTTTCGCTGCGGAACTATTTTTACAGTGATTATTTAAATTATGTTCTTGCAAGATTGTATTATTTCTTAACTAATGCACTAGCAGACAAGTATAATTTTATTAAGAGAGAGGCATACATCTTTGTCCCCAATACCACAATGGACAATCAAGTAAACTATAAACAATAAAAGAAACATAGACATGCTCAAGTCTATTTTATCCTCTAGAAAGTCTAGTAAAACAATAAAATGATACTTCTTAGGACACTACATTCTGTTGCGAACTTTCAATATTTTGTTCTCCTAAAACAATTCATAAATAGACAATATATTTAAGTCAATCAAACGATGACAAATCAAACAAAAATAGAAGTATGAAAACGGAATCCATCTCAATAGTTTTATTAACATGGTTAATCTAATAAAATACTTACAGTTGGTCCGGCAATCAAGGAAGTTCCAGTGTCTGCAATTGCTGCACAACCGTTGGCACAGAAACCTGAAACAAAGACTCTGTTGCATTAGACCGCAATTAAATGTGTAATAGAAGTGTATAAGTTAGAGTTTGAGAAAAGAGAAATGCTTGTTTAGACAGAGAAACATGTACCAGTTGATTTGCCACCAATGAGAAAATCACCCATGTCAAACTGAAACATAAGAACCAAACAAAAATCAACATCCGACAAAAACATAATACCTGTATCTGAAACACAAAAATAATCACTGAAATGACCTGCCAGTAGCCTTTTTGTGTCACAGGAACATAGGTGTGCTCTCCTATGAAGTGGTTAGGATCAACACCTCCAAACACAATCTCTCCACCCTCTTCATCCTGGGCATTTCGGTTAAACCAGAAAGAGAAGATGGGTTCTTTCACAAGCCCTTTTTTAACCATGTTATACCTATAATCATCATCCATAAATCAGTTTCAGAACCTAAGAAATCAAACATTTGATTGCCAATTTTCAATGGTTGCTGATCTGATTAAAAACCGCCGAAAAGAAGCAGGTAACCCATCAAATGAAGAACTTATAAGAGAATTTTCTTTTAAGGTTGCTAGAAATAGCATATTTTAAAGGTGAAGCATACCATACGGGTACAACATTCCCGACAGAGATCGACTGAAATCCAAGTCCAAGTATTCCATCAAACTTGGCTACCAAAAAGGTAATACTCGGTTCTTTTGTAGCTTCAATGAAAACCTAAGAAACAGTATCACACAAAAAATGTGAAATCACCTCATGTGGTATTGCAGAAATAAATGACTCTGGATATCCAAACACCGACAAATAAATTTAATACATCAACAGACCTGATCTTTCACGACAAGATCACCAACTTGAACATGGTCCTGGCTCAAGTAGCCAGAAACTGACCCAGTCCCATAGTGTATCTCACAGGATTTTCCTACACAAGGGAGAGTAAACAATTAGTTCAGCACTCCAAAAACTCACAGGGTAAAAATAAAATACATCAATGAGACGATGCCATTGAAATTCTAACATGTCACGAAAATAGAAAAAATGCTAGCATCCAGATGCAAATCTCAAGTAACAATTGCACAGATATAATAGACACAACCCTGAAATAAGATGTCAACTACAACATTTAGGATGACACTTGCATCTTCCAACACAAAGACAAAAGAAAGGTACCAGATCATTAAGCTGGAAGATAAGATAATTCTAAAGAAACACTAGAACTACCGTTCTCACTGGCAACACCAAATTGTTAAGCTCATGAAAACAGTTCAAATAATATATAAGTGAGGCTCATCAAACAAAACTTGGTCGTGAGCATATAGAATCGACAGAGAGTTGAAAACAAGCTTGATTACAAGCATGTAGAATTGAAAGTCAGCTATAGCCAAACTTCCTAAAGCAAAGCCTTAGGACGACCTCTAGAGTATATAAACTAGAGTATTTATATACTGTTACAAAACATGAAAGACATTCTGAATGCATAACGCATGACAAAAGTAGAGAAGCAAGGAAGAAATCAGAGGGTAAATAAACATACCATTCTCCTTATAAGAACTTGATTTGGAAGCCTTGTATTTGGAATGAAAATAGCAAGCCACCTGATATCAAATGAAGAAACCCAATAACTTCAACTTAAAAAAATCTGAACATATCAGTTCTCACAAAAAACCACAAAATCATTCCCCAAATATAGCCCTAATAGAATAAATGTTTAGTATTCAAAATCTCATCCAAAGAAATTGTTAGTCTTCAAAATCTCATCTAAAGAAATTTTTAAGTCTCCAAAATCTCAGCCGAACTAATTAACAAAAAAATCCATGAAACTAAAGCTTTCTGGAATGTCACCATCTTCCAAAGACTTCCATAAGCACAATGAAAATGTCAAAAGAATATCCCTATCTTCCTAAAATTAATCCTTATCCAAACTAAAATTGAACAAAAAGAAAGAAAACGATAGCTCTCCATTACGTCCTCATCTTCCTATGACTTCCGTTAAATTGCAGACTCAGGAGAAATTGAATAATTTCAAAGAAAATTCAATGAAAAATCCAAGCTTGAAAACTTATCAAACAGAAAAAACAGATTGAAAACTATCCAAAAAAATAAACATAAAAATCAAAGCTTGGGGACACTGACTCACCGAGAAATAGCACTTCGATGAAGGAACCCACAAATTAGAACTTCCTGTGTCAAAAATCACAGTGAAGGTTTGGGGAGGTGACCCAACTCCGATTTCTCCATAGTACTGAGCATCCATGTAATTCTTGAGAGAAATAATGTCTTCATCAGAGTTGAGCGTGTTGCCCCTAAGGCCACAAAATTTGCGAGGTTGAGTTTTTGAAGCCTTGCCATCTCCTGCTGCTATGCGAGAAGCAAGCAAACTATTGGGGTCCAAACTCTTCTTCTTCAAGCCAATTCTAACCAGGCCATTACCGGAAGAAGCCAGGGCTAGGGAAGCGAGCGAAGCCCATAGTATCAGACAGACCAGAAGAACCACTTTTTGACCCATGTTGAGGTTTTTGCCTGCAAAAATCCATGTTGTGGATCCTTGAATTAGATAGAAATAAAGAAATCACAAAGACCCAAAAAAACAGCTTTTTTTTTTCTTTCATATTTAGTTTTCATGGCGGAAAAAATTCAATTTACAACCATAGATTGTAGTCAATAGGCTGGTATAAAAAAAACTTGATGGATTTGAGATACAGCAAAACCAGAGGGAGGGGAAGAGAGAAAGAAAGAGAGAGAGAGAGAGAGAGGAGGAGAAAACCCATGAGGAAATGTGGACGCAATAAAGGATCAATAAAACCAGAGAGAGAAACCTGTAAATACAAACAAAACCAAAAACCCAGAAAGGAATAGAAATTCAATAGAAAAATGAAAAGCAAATTTTAATCAAAATAAGAGATCAAAACCAGAGAGAGACAAAAACAGAAAAGAAAAGCAAAGGAAGAGATCAAAAAAGAAGAATACAGAGACATGAAAAATAACAAACCTGTAGAGAAGAAGAGATGATAGCAAGCAGAGAGGAAGCAGGACCTGACTTTTATATATATATATGAGAGAGAGATAGTAAGAGAGAAAGGAGAGAGATAATTGTTACATAAGAGAGAGATGGAGATAGAGAGGAGAGAGATAATGGTTACATGGGAGAGAGATAGAGAGAGATGAGCGTTTTAAGAGAGAAGAAAAGGGACGAGAGAGAGAGAGAGAGTAGGCTTTTCCGAAAGCGATATACAAGAAACCTCGTAGAGGGCGGGCAACTACCATTCATGGGGCATCTAACTTTCGTTAACTTAACCTTGGTTAGGATCTTAGCAAAAGGAGGATTAGTAGCCGTCGATCTGGTCATCAACGGTCAGATGCTCATCGCAGAAACTTCGGAGACAAATAGGGGAGGGTTGTTAAGGAACTTAGAGTGAGAAAGAGAGTGGGTAGAGAGAGAAAGAGAAGGTGATTGCGTTGTAATGTGAGAGAGAGAGAGAGAGAGAGAGAGAGAGAATGAGAATCCTCGGGTTTGTAGGTAGAAGACGAACCCATCCTTAGGCGATGCGTTACAACCACTTAAAAGCTACGTGCCCAACACGTGATGCTCCCCTCTCTCTCTTCCCTCTCTCTCCTCTTTCTTTTCTCTCTTCCCTCTCCGTCCTCTTTCTTTTCTCTCTCTCTCCCTCTCCCTCTCCCTCTCCCACTCTTCCCTATGTTCTCGGGCTCTCACCAACTCGCTCACAGCCGCTTTTGTATCCCAAAAATCAAATCGGACCGGTTAAATGGATTAAAAATATGAAAATATAAAAATAAGTATTAATAGCAAAAACAATTTCCAATCTTTACCATAGCGGTGAAAAACAAGAAAAAAAATGTATTACGAATAAAATTTTTTATTTTTTTAGGATTTTATATCATTTTTTTTTAAAAATAAAAATATCAACGATCATCGAAACTAATCAGTTCCGATCTAACCTGACGATTATTCCGATCTAACTTGACGATTATCAGTTAGACTACCGGATTTTTTCTTCAATGCCATTGACCCAACCCCTCTCTCATTCAATGTTTGATTACTCGGTCGAGTCCCGAGTACTTGGGTCCTGTCGGGGTCGAGTTTTACCAAGTTGAGTGTCTCATTTGGAGATATTAAAAAAAATTAAAAAATTTAAAAAATTATAAAATAAAAAATTTATTTATGATATATTTTTTATATTTCTATTTAAGATTGGAAAGTATTTTTGGCTATAAATATTAACTTTTACGTTTTTCTCACTTTTTTAGATTGTTTCAAAAATACACTAAATCACAAGTTTATTTTTAAAATTTTATTTTTTACTACGTATTTAACTTTATTTTGATATGGTTTGCTTAATATTACTTTAAACATACATTTTTTTAATAATTTTTTTAATGCTGTAGTACTCGCCCCGAATATCGAGCATGGGCCTGAGTACTTGCCCAAGTAGTGCTTTGGAACATTGCTCTCACTTATACTCTCTCTCTCTCTTCTCACGTTAATTCGCGTTGGCGATGGGGCGAGTACCCTTCTGGACCAGTGGCTCCGGCACGACCAACCAAACCGCTCTCTTTCTTTCGGGCCGGCAAGGGGCGGAGTGCCCTACCCGACGGGAAAGTCCAGCTCTAAATGATCTAAGCCACCACAGCCATAAAAATGGCCTAGAGATCGAGCTTGCGCCTGGCCTTTGCTGCCCCAGGGGGCAGTCTAGGTTAAAGCCCAACTCAATGTTTCTCCTTAATTTTTCTTTCTCAAAGGAATTATTAAATAAATAAATTTAAGACAAAAGACATACCCGTTCCTTTGTAATTCAAAATAGACTTTATTAAATAAAGGGAAAAGTTTATATAGAGTTGAGGCTCTAAGCAATCAAATTGGAGCCTACAAATAAAAAATTCATTAGAAGAGGTTGTTTTGATGCCCAAATATCTTCAAATTGATCATCTCAACGTCAAGGTGTATAGACATAAGAATATAATGAATTTCAAGTTTTGGAAATAGTACATTTTGTAACACATTTTTGGACAGTCCATTTTCAAGATTTTCAAGTTTTCATAGATTTGTCGATCTACACTATTTTTTAAGCTTTAAACTTTATAAATAAAGATAAAAATATATTTTAAAGCTATCACAAAGATTTTTAGTATTGAAACTACATTTCTCGATACTATTTGAAAGTAGGTTCTAATTTGATTGTTTAGAGCCTTTGTACAAACTGCAACCCAAAATAAATAAATTTAAGACAAAAGATAAATACCTATTCCTTTGATTGTGATTCAAAATAGACTTTACGTTCCATGGGCCCCTCTAAATTAAAAAAAGCAACATTTAAACCTATGCGTACCTTTTGTTGGTCCAAATCACAATATTCGTTTTTTCTCATTTTTTTACTTGTCTTGTAATGTAAACCCTAGTAAAGCAACCCCTCTTTCTCTCTTCCTTCCACCTCTTTATTTTGACCTCCCATGATCCCCTGTATCTATCTCTCTTGAACACCCAAATAGTTTGAAGTGGCATCCCAAATTTTATTCAGATAATGGGGTTATAAAATAAGTAAATAATTAATATTAGCCCCATCATTTGAATAAAAAAAACAATTGTTAAAAAATAAATATTATTATTTAAACAATAAAAAAGGGAAAGAGAGGGTTAAAGTTTCTTTTTTCTTTTAATCAGGGGTCGGTGGGCTTTTCATAGATTTAAACATTTATTTAGAATTACAATTATAGTGGGAGTATATATCTTTCCGCAATAATTTATAAGTGTTACACGCATGAACATTCCCTAATCTACGTCCCAGTCCAGGGCTCCAGGCTAGGCCAAACTGGGTCAAAGGTGGCCCAAGCACGTCGGGCTTTTTGGGCCGGGCAAGTCCGGATGTTGGCACCTCTACCCCATTCCTGGCTTCCTTTCTCATACCTATCCTCCTTTCTCTTATAGTAAGAGGGGCATTTGTCTTTTTCCCACTTTATTTTCCGTTGCATAAATTGATTTTGAGTTCCGGGTGTCATTAACTACATTTTCTGAATGGATTTTAGGGACAGCTCTACCTTTTCTCATAAGAACATGGCCCTACGCTAACTTGTGGGAAATAAAATATCAGGCATGAGGTCAACCAAATTAACAACTAGCTAAACAATAGTAGTCAAGAGTTTCCAATCAAATAAATAAAAGATAGAGATGCTATCGCATTTAAAAATGCTCTAGTTGCCACCAACATGCTAGTCACCTCTACTAGAAAAAGACCTCGAAATTTGAAGAAGAACGATTATTTTATGCGGGCTGGATCGCATTTCTACAATATGCGGCGGTCTAGAAGTATAAAGCATCTATCTTAAAGATCCGACGCAAATAGGTGGTCCATTTAAAAGCAATTCGTAACTAATTGTTCAAATGTTTTCTTAATATAATTTTAGTTTTCAATCTTTTTTTTTTTCATATTCATGATCTCGATGTTAAAGATTATATATTCTATAAAAATTAGGATTAAATTATATTCAAAAATATATATTTATTGCCAAGCCCGTATTTCTATATGTGCAGGCCTGGCCTTCATCATCTTTAAAGATTATGTATTTTATAAAAATTAGGATTAAATTATAACCGCGCCGTTTGAAGAATACCAACTTCATCAATATCATCTATAAACATTTATATCCCCTCTTTTGAAAATTGTAAGAGGGATTTCCTATTACCTATTTAAAAATGCTTTGGATTGTCTTGTCCCTATCCAAATCCCAATACAAAATTAGGGACGGAATACATAATCAAGGAAGGAATCCAAAGTGGCCCGGCCAAAATCAAGGACTCTAGAGTTGCGACACAAATTAATTTAGGGACAGGTTTCTATGCTTCCCTATAGCATAGAAGTTATATCCTCTCCTTACCATCCAGCCGTTCAATTTTGATCAAGAGAGCCATTCACCGTTTGATTTTGTTTTTATTTTTAGTTTTTTTTTATATAAATTGTATGAATATGAAATTTGGTACATGCCAATTTCTCATTGGGGCGCATCTATAAAAAATCTTAAAAATAATTTTTTCGATAAAATATAATAACCAAAATAGCCCTTGAAACTTTCAGATGTATTTTAGTCATTTTATTTTATTGAAAAAAAATATATATTTTTCTGCTAGTATCAGTTTAATAGAAGAATGGACGTTCAAAATTTGGTATCAAAATAGTTTATAGAAAAAAATTAAAAATAAAATAGTGTAGAGACGTGACATTGTGATTGGGGCAATATTAGCCCTCCATTAGAATGGATGGTTCGATAAGGGGGAGAATAGAACTTCCATGTTGTAGGGGAGGCATAGAAAGCTTGTCCTTAATTTTATACTAAGGAAAAAGGTCTTATGAGTGCATGCAAAATAATTATATAGTGGAACTTGAACTCAGTGCAAGTGTGGTCCCGTGTGGACCATATTAAGTAAATAATGTTTGTTGATATTAGACTGTGCTTAACGTGCTAGGTCAGTCTAGTTGTGGAACACTCATACTACCTAGGCATTGAGAAACAAATCCATAAGGTTTAGATATGCTATCCCTTAATGAAGTTGGAGTATCCTCGAAAGAGTGAGCTGGGGGACTATGTGACCATTGTGTATGATGGAGGCCTTCATAGATGAGGCCAAAGCCTCATCATTTGTACCATCACACCGCATGCACATTGATAGTCATTTTCGGGAATGCGAACCACTTTTTAGGGTGAAACGTGTGCATATGCAAGAGATACACCATGTTCACCATCAAGCAATGGATTGCATCAAGCTAGGATGACCTTGGTTTCGTCTCCAAGGGGAGATCTGAAATTCATATACTGGGACTGCAACTTCTTGCCTATTGGCTAGACTTTGGTAACCCACTAATGATCCCATGCATGGACTGTGAGTCATGAGCAATGCTGGGTCGGATTGAGAAAGCATGTGTGGTTTATAGTTCACAGTGGGACATGGAGTGCCCCGATGGATATTTATTCCTAGACTATATAGATCATTTTCCTATCAAAGTATTTAATGTTGTTTATTTTAATAATATATAATTTTTAGACTTGTTACTTGAGTTCTTCGCAATCTCTGAATATTTTATTTATCAAATTTGGATTTATAAAACCATAGATATTGATTTTATAATAATTTAAATATTGAAATAATAATTTTATATATTCTAAAAATATAAAAACTAATATAATTGTATGGGAGGTCTAATAGGTCTTTTAAGGTCAACATAGCAAATTGGGTGGGACCCATTATGTGCCACAATGGGTGGTACACCCCACTTATGGAGACTTTCTATCTTGTAAACATCAATCTCTAAAAGCTTTTTAACATAAGTTTGTGTTGTTTAAAAAAGTTTAAGCTTTGAGGAAAATTTGAATGATATTTTGGAATGTATGAAAAGGATTATGCATAAAATATATTAATTTCTTATTTTAATTAATTGATGGAAAAATAGTTTAGAAAGTGAGAGATAATGGTTTTAGTACCTTCCATATGATGTTGATGACTTATCTATGAAATGTAAAGCTTATATTTTTCACCTCACAAATCATCCAAGATCAATAATGCATATTCAATTTCACATGAGTAGCAAGCAAAAAAAAAAAACCCTAAATTTGTTCAAGCACTATAAAAAGAAGAGTACTCTACCCAAATCTCTACACCAAATCTCTTATTCTTAAAATCCCTCTTCTCTCTCCTATATATAATAAGAGGGGCACGCCCCTAGTAGAGAAATTCTCTCTCTCTCTCTTACGAAAATTAGGGGCCATACCCACTTAGAAGGAAACTTCTCTCTTATCTTGGAAACTCTCTCCTCTCAAAAAAAACCCTAAGGGGGGCACTCCCCACTCTATCTCTCTCACTGTGGCTCTCTTATCTCCCATCATCTCTCGTACCAATCACCATGTTGATTGTTTGAAGGTGCATCTTATTTTGATTGTTTAAGGCCTCAACTTTATACAAAACACACCCTTATACTAATAACCATGCTGAATTTCAGTAATGGGATAGTAGGGCTTTGGGATACATATTAAATGCTTTCTTTAGCTATGAGGCAAAGAGAACATGATTCGTATGTATGCTTTGAGGTAAACAATAGCTGAATACGGTCCATTATTTACAAAGCAAGATATAAAGGGTGTGGTTTTTATAAGGTTGCAACTTTAAACAATCCAATAAAGGCGCACATTCAAATTTGATCATAACATATAATTTTGATGTAAAATATTTTTAAGATTATCTTATTATCTATTTTCATATCCAATTATAAAATTTTAGACTCCAAAAACAGTTAAAATCAAGCAGATCTAAAAACATATGACAATTTTGAAAAGGAAGGTCTAGACAATGTGATGTAAGATGCACTATTTCTGAGAATAAAAATCCATTTTTCTTTCATAATCATACATCTCTATGTCGAGATGCTCAATTAGAGAGTTTTTGAACATTAAAACAACTTTTTCCAATAGATTTTTGAAGTGCATCTATAGTTCTAAATTTTAAGATTGCAACCTTATATAGACTTTTTCTATATATAAATAAGATTATTTATTTTTGGTATAAGGAGATCACAACTGTTATTAACCTTTAGATGTAAAATCGGGTGGTTAGGGATGTGTTATTGGGTAGGAACAAAGTCTAAAATAAAATTTCTTGAATATTATAAAAAATTCAATCCCCAGACACCATATCCAATGGCTAAAAATAATTATGGCTTTCTTATACCAAAAGTTAGTTGTCTTCTAACATGCAATCCCTATTATTATGGGTGAGGTTTGTAAAAAGTGTCAACCTTGTAATATTGAAGTAAGGTGCTCCTCAAAACTATGTCAAAAATGCAATTTCAGTGCTGCAAAGCCTTGCGATGATATGAAAATCTATTATTGCCTCCAATTATGAAATTTAAAGTTTCAGAAATGATGACAATCAAGCATATTTATAAACATTTGAAAATCTTGAAAATGGACAGTCAAGATAATGTGTTAAAAGATAAACTTTGTTTAGGACTAGAAATCCCATTTTTTCATGTTTATGAATCTCAAGGTCAAGATGATCGCTTTAAGGGTTTTCAACAACTTTTCCTATTGGGTTTTTTAGGTGCACCATACTCGTACATCACACCTCATATAAACTCCTGCCTTTTCTTATACATATTGAGAGAGAGAGAGAGAGAGAGAGAGTTGAGAGTTGTGGATGTCGACTTGCTGCCTATTCCATGAGAGTTGTTGAGAGGGCGTTCTTGTCACAATACATTAGGTGTCGAAAATTTATATCTCAAGCGGAGTGTTCCGGTGTATTTAAAATAGGATGGAGTTTCTATTGGGCCTAGATTTTATGAAAAAAATAAAAAAAAGTAAAACCTGATCTCAAATATCCTTTTGAAAGGTAATTTGGGTATTGAAATTTTCATGATAGCTCTAAAATCAATTTTCAACACCGACTATAAATTTTGAAGTTAAAAAAATAGTACAAATCTGACGGATTCGTCCACATTTATTTTTAAGGTAAAATGGAGTTCGTCTATATAATGTGTTACATTATACATTATTTTTAGGGCTTGAAATTTTTTTTTTTTTACAATCATAATGGTCAAATCCAAGATGATTGATTTGAAGGTTTACCGACGCAAGAAATGCAGTTTTTCATTAGTGTTGAAGTGAGGCTTTACTTACTACAGTGCAGTTTGTATAGAGTCGTAGCTCTAAACAATCAAAATAGAGCGTACCTTCAAATACTATCGAGAAATGTGGTTTTAATAATGAAAATCTTTGTGATAACCTTAAAATATATTTTTATCTTTAATTACATAATTTAAAGCTTCAAAATTAGTGTAGATAGAGCATATGTATGAAAATTTTAAAATCATAAAAATTTATGGTAAAAAAATGTATTACAAGATGCACTATTTCCAAAACTTGATATCCATATTTTTTCCCATGTCCATGCATTTTGACATTGAGATGATCAATTTGAGGATATTTGGACATCAAAACAACCTCTTCTAACGAAATTTTGAAGTGAGCTCTAATTTGATTGTTTAGAGCCTCAACTCTATATAAACCTTTCTTTAGAAGAATATACAGCGTTGGGGTGATTTTAGCTGCCCGCCGACAAGATGTAATTCCAATGTGAGATTTCCATTTCGCTGATTAACCACTTCCATAGGTAACACACCTTATTTTCAAATCTAGCCTTCTTCCACAATCCTTACCCAAGAATCACAAGCCTCATCATCTTCTCCCATTCTTTTTCTCTCTAAATTTTCCAACTTCAAGCTTTATCATATTTTCCCATTCTTTCTCTCTCTAAATTTCCAACTCTTTGCCCAAAAAGCCCAGACCCACTACATACTCTTCACCTACTCTTTCTCTCACATGCTCTCTCTTTCTCTCTCCAAGTTTTTTTGGGACCATCTATGCTCTCTGTGACCAAAGCCATATCTCTCTCTCAATTTCAGTATTGTATATTTTGTAATCCTTTGATTTCTCTCCTATTTTCTCTCTCCACTTCATGGAGGCACACAGCTGAATTTATCCAAAGATTTACTCTCTTTTTTTTTTGTGGAAAAATTACCTAAATATTTACTTCCAAGAAGATGAAAACGAGGGGATCGAGTACAAAAATTTGACCCACAATGAAAACCGATGCGTTGATTTCTCCATGGTAAGTCCCTATATTATGGGATTGTATACAATGAAACCATTTGTATTTAGTATAAAATAGATCATAATTACTTATAAGTTATAACCATCTCATGTGAAATCTGATAGCTTAGGTGTGTCGTAACGTTTTGTGAAATTGTAGTTTGAATTTTGAGCTTGATCAATGACATAAATGCAACCACCCAATTTCACATCCATGATCAGTATTAATTGTGACCACATAAATGATCTCATTATATAATTTCCTTATATAGCACTCGTTTGTAGTCAATATTATCTCTCATTGTGCAATTTCTGCAAAACACTATTTTTTATCTGCCTTTTTTTCTGTTTTTTTTTTCTTTACTTGATAGGTATTTGATTTTATATTTGGCAATTTCTTAAAGCAAGGAGCATATCTTCATTCGGTCCGGAGGATGAAGAAAGGAAATCTTAGAAAAAGATGCGCACTATCTCATGGGATGAGATTCTTTGAAGTCAGCTTTTTGGTAAATTTAGCTACATATCCCCACGCAATGGAGGAGAGGAGAGATTAAAAGAAATAAACAAAGAGGGGTTGTTATAAATACAATAGTAAAGTGAAATTAACGTCTTTTTAATCGTGGGTAGCCTATCACTCACGTTTTCGTGAGGTCAACATGATGTTCTCATCCAACGGACTTCATTTATCTCGTTTTACTCTTGCCATTCTCGTCCACCAAACTTCATTTATCTTGCTTTAGTCAAGATGAGCTGCAACTTTTTTAAAATTTAAAGTGTTAATGCAAAATAGGCAGGGACCTCCCCAACAGTCTTATCCAAAAAAAAGTGGAACGAAAGAGAGATGGGATGGTTATTAGGAAACTTAGTATAGAGTGCATGAGAAAGAGAACCGCAAGCGTAATGGGAAAGTTTGGGATTTTTGTGTAGGAGATGTAGAAGGGTAGTTCCTAGGCCCCCTCCCTCTTAAAACCAGTGATCGATAAAGTGGCTCTACTCGTTCGAGTTATTTTGGGGTCGTGTCGTTTCTGAGCCCGAGTTGTCTCGAGTTGGGTGTCCAGTTCAAGAATATTATAAAATTTTACAAAAATTTTGAAAATAAATAAATTTTCTGATCATAAATACTTATTTTTATATTTTTTCATATCTTTTTGGATTATTTAAAAAATACAACCAATCATAAATTGATTTTTAAAATCTATATTTTTTACTACCTTTTTAACATCATTTTGAAGTGTTTTGCTTAATCTTAATTTAACCACATATTTTTTTATTTTTTTTACTTTTTTATAATCTTTAGACCTTTTTTATGGTGCTACAATATTCAGCACCAGTGATTAAAAAAATATGATCAATTTCACTGCATATTTTGAAAATAATGAGTTACATTTGTATGGTTTTTAATCGTTATTGTGTCTTTTATCATTTAACATATTCAATTTTGTTTAATTTGCTCAATTACAGCCTGATTTTTTAGATGAACACAGTGATGTCTGTGAAAAAACATTTCCGTTGTTTTTTTTTTTTTTTTTTTTTTTTTTCCGCCTTTCGATTTTTTGTTCATGATATATTACAATTCATGTGTTAGATTTCTAGGATTTTTAATCATTATAGTCTTGTTTATAATCATATGTACTCAATTTGATCTGATTTATTCAATTTGAGCTTCATTTTTTAGATTCAATGATTGTTGTCTGTGAAGAACTGCGTTCTTTGTTTTTTTACTCATTTTAATCGATTTGATTTGATTTATAAATGATAATGTGTTCAAAATTTAGGGTTTTGATTCCTTATATTGTTGTTTATCAGAAAATGTACTCAATTGGATGTAATTTATTTGCTTGGAGGTGAAATTTTTAGTTAAAATGGCTGATGTAAGATGGTTTTGTGAAGACCATAATTTTTTTTTTGGTAATCCATTATCGAATTTTTTTTTTTGTAATCCATGATCGAATTTTTTGTAATCCATGATCAAATTTTTTGAAAATTTGTGATTTTTTTTTTTAATCCATGATCGAATTTTTTTTTTGTAATCTATGATCGAATTTTATGAAAATTTGCTGTACTTTTTTTTTTATTTATCCATGATTGAATTTTTTGAAAAATGATGATTTTTCGAAAAGATGTGAAAATCGTGACAAGGTTTAGATTATCATGAGGTATTAAACCATATTTTAAATTTTTATTGTTAAAGTTTTTGTTGAAAAAATTGTATTTTGATAGATTATTTATGCAAAAAAATGCATGTTATTATATTTTTAATACAAAACTGTATTTTTTTAATCTGTTGTTAATGCATTTTTGAGTTGGAATAACTTATGTTAGGTGGCTCTGTGAAGAATTGTTTTTTTTTGTTTTTTTGTTTTGTACATGATGGATTTTATTTTAAAAATCGTGATTTTCCGAAAAGATGTGAAAATAGTGACTAGGTTTTGATTATCATGAGGTAGTAAACCATATTTTTAATTTTTATTGTTAAAGTTTTTGTTGAAAAAATTGCATGTTGATAGAATATTTATACAAAAAACATACATGTTATTATATTTCTAATGCAAAACTGTATTATATTTTTTATGTAGTTTTGCATTAAAAATGTATTTTCAATTTTTAAAATTTTGAAAGCAAAAGATACATGTTGTTAAATTGTATTATCGTGTGGAATTAAAGTGAATATCATTGTAAAAAAATCGTGGCATATATGACAATTACATTATCCTGCATTTTTTCAATTTTATTATCAATTTTTTAATGCAAAAAATGTATGTTCTTGATCATTGAGTTGTAGCCATGTTTGGAGCTTGCATTTTGTATTATATTATCCTGAATGTTTGTAATTCATATGTACGAAAATATTAATGTCAATAGAGGTATTTTGCAATAATAAATAACAACAAAGAGCAATATACACCATCAAGCAAGAATGATACAGAAGAGCAATATAATAATGACCTAGAAGAGCAATATAATAATGACCTGGATATGGCCACAAGATTGAGTTTACATGAACAATATCAGAGGGAACGTAGGTTTAGAATGCTCGGTGGGTCTAGCTCAGACATGCATGGTGGGTCTAGCTCAGACATGTATGGCAGGCCCAGCTTATACATGTATGGCGGGCCCAGCTTAGACATGCATGGCAGGCTCAGGTCGAGCATGTATGGCGGGCCCAGCTCAAATATGTATGGAGGGGTTGGTGGCAGTATGTGTCAACAAGAATCAAACGTTGAAGAAATATTTCCTAACTTATCTAGGAGTACCAGAATTGCAGGTCATGGTAGTATAAAACCATTTCTCTTAAAGCCTAAGTCACAACAGATGACCCTAAAAGGCATGGTTAAATGTACAAAAAATATGTTGGGGAGATATGTTGGTAAATGGTTATACGATAAAGGGATTCCCTTTGATGCAGCCAATAGCCCATATTTTCCACCTATGGTCAGTGCAATCCAGAGAGCAGGGCCCGGGGTAAAACCCCTGACGGCGTATGAGCTCAGTGGGCCAATATTAGATGAAGAGGTGGAGGAAGTTACTAATTGGATTAAAGAATATAAACAGAGTTGGCCAAGGGCATGCATTACTCTCATGAGTGATGGTTGGTTGAATAAAGTTAGCACAAAGGAGTTTTAAAACTTCTTGGCCTATTCCCCAAAAGGTACAACTTTTTTGTCAGCAAAGACGTATCAAGAACAAAAAAAGATGCAAACTTCTACGTACAACTATATGATCAGATAGTGGAGGAAGTAGGAGATAAGCATGTAGTCCAGTTTATTACGGACAATGCGCGTGCATGTGTTTCTGCGGGCAGCAAGTTAATGGATAAGAGGAAGCATCTAGTATGGACGCTGTGTACTGCACACAACATCGATCTTATGTTAGAGGAGATCGATGAGATCAAAATTGTGAAGGAGACTCTAGATGAAGCAAGGTTGGTGTCGAGATTTATATACAACCACTCTAAAATAATATTTCTATTTAGATAACACTCTAAGAAAAAAGAGATAATCAGGCCTGCCATAACTCGCTTTGCGACCAATTACTTAGTTGTGGACTCCATTCGAGAATCTGAAAGTGCATTAAAGAGATTGTTTACCTGTGAAGAGTGGTTAAATAACCGCCTCTCGAAGTTCAGTACCGGTATAAAAGTGGACGGCATAGTCTCAAATAGGAAGTTCTGGTCTCGATGTTCCAGTGTCGTAGAGGCCACTGCCCCTTTGGTCACGGTGTTAAGAATGGTGGACGTTGACAAGAAAGCTACCATGGGCATCCTTTATGAAGATATTGAAAAAGCGAAATCAGCTATTGGGGAAAAGTGTAGTTTTGCTAGCAAAGTGATCGAGATTATAAAACGGAGGTGGAACACCAAATTTGGACGTCCAATTCGTTATGCAAGTAAATATATATTTATATCATTAGAATGTTTCATTGTAAATTATTTTTTTATGAAATTTTAAATGACATTTCTCTATCGATATATTTTCCAGGTTACTTCTTCAACCCAAAATTTTTCTATTTGACACCTGAACATCCTCACAAGATTATGGAAGGGGTCAGATACATTATTGCCAGGTTGGAGAGAAGCCATCGAAACCAGGTAGCAACAGTACAAGAGGTATTATTTAATGTTTGGGTAAAAACTTTATTGAGTTGTTATATTTGTGAGGAATAATGTACTAAAACGAAATATATTTGTTTTAGCTTGCTATGTATAGGGATGCTATAGGATCCTTCGGAACTAGACTTGCCAGGAATTCTCGAACTAAGATGGATCCAGGTTATCCCCTAGCTAATATTTTATTCATTCATATATTTAATCTTATGAATTGTTCTTGCCCTTACAATGCTTTTTGCATTTTAATACAGCTGAATGGTGGGAGATATATGGTACTGATGCTCCTCACCTAAAGAGGATAGCAATCAAGGTGCTCTCCCAGACATGTTCTGGTACTGGTTGTGAGCGCAACTGGAGTACTTTCTAATGGTTGCACACTACTAGGAGAAATCGAATCGCTTCGGATAAGCTTCATAAACTAGTCTACGTTCATTACAACTTAAACCTCCGAGAGCGACAAATAAGAAGGAAGCTTGAAGACTATGGGCCGATAGACTTAGACACAATATTTGTCACAGACACAGTAGACCAATGGGTAGTAGAAGAGGAGGAGCTAGTGTTGCACAAGAGAGCATTCCTTGAGGCTATCGGTGAGGAAGATCTTGAAGAAGGTGCTGAGCAGCATGAAAGAAAAAGCAGTCAGCCAACGTATCCACAATTCGTCGGAGATGTCGGTGATATTGCACCTAATGAGGGAGAGTGAGAAGGGGGTCTAAGGGAAAATGAGAGAGATGATGATTCCGAGGCCACCCTATCCCAGCCATATTATTCACATATCGAGTTCCAACAGCAACAGGGTAGGGATGAGTATGATAGTGTAGGTGAGTATGAAGGATGGACAAGCTTCGGGGATTTTGGATTGAGAACACAACAGAACACTCAGGGATTTGGATATAGTCAGACGCCTGCTAATATCGATGATTCATTTTTAGATTGAATCAATGAATTATCAAACAAATTCAATCAATGGCACCAGTGTGACCAAGAAGAAGAACGACGTCGTCTGTCATTTTATTTTTAGATCGTATGTTACTAATTATATGCTTTATTGTAGTCAATGTATGTTGATATACTTATTCCATGATAATTCTATGTTTATCCTATTGTGTGACGTAAATTAAATGGTAAATAATAGTTCATGCAGGGAAAGAACATATCAATATTCGCATATTCATGCAAAGAAATGGAAATTCTTAATGGAGTACCCTCATTTTTTATTGAATTCCTAAAAAACAATAATTATAATGAATTTTAATAATTTTTTTGGATTTTTTTGAAGCTTTAATTTGACAAATTTACCCGATTCCCGATCCGGATCGTCGATTCGAGGATTCGGATCGGTTTTTGAGGTGCCCGATCCGGGTCACTGATCAACTTTTTAAACCATTGTTCAACAGTAATCGGGCTGAGTTACTCAGACTCGGCTTGAGTAATTAGCTCAGGCCAAGACGATTACTCAGTCCGAGTCGCATTTTCTAATACTGCTTAAAACCAAACTAAGCATATATTTACTCATCTCCATATCTCAACATATAAAATATGGGCTCTCACTCTCTCTCTCTCTCGATAATGTTCCGTAATTTATTAATAAATGATAATTACAAGGATCTCACATAATAAGTATTAAGGATTGATCTCTTGTATTCTGATGAAATATATATGCCAAAGGTTCGAATATATCCGTACATGGGATTTGATATATCTAAGACTTGATATATATTCGTACGATGGTATTTCGGTAATTTGTACCATCTATCTGAGACTTGATATATATTGTTACGATTGAGTGTTTATCAAGAGTTAAGAAAAAAACGTAAATCTCTTTATAATTAAATAAAACAGAGAGGCGTGAGGAAGAGAACGAATTGTAACTCTATTCTTCATTGCCAGTAAAGAAGCTTTAATCTCCCATAGACATAGGCACGTTGCCGAACCACATATATCTTTGTGTTGTGGTTGATTGTCTCTTTCTTTTGTGTTTGTTTATTCTTTCTTGTTTTTTATGGATTGCTTTTTGTTTCTACAAATTGGTTTCAAAGCCTACAAGGTTATTCTGCGTTCTGGGGTTTGCTACCATGATGACAGGAAAGGGCTCAAGCGTCAAGTATGACATTGAGAGGTTCAATGGAAAGAACAATTTCACCCTTTGACAACGAAAGATGAAGGATCTTTTGATACAACAAGGTCTGACTAAAGCTTTGCTAAGAAAATCGAAGAAACAAGCAAAGATGGACGATGAAGAGTGGCAAGAGATGAAGGAAAAGGCGGTAAGTGCGATTCGTCTGAATCTCTTAGATAACGCCTTGCGTTATGTGGTGGATCTCGAAACTGCTCTAGAGGTTTGGACAAAACTCGAGAGTATCTACATGACGAAATCTTTGACGAACAAGTTATTCTTCAAGACGCAGTTGTATTCTATTCAGATGGAAGAAGGCACAGATCTGCTTGAATATCTCAACGAGTTCAACCAGATCATAAGCAAGTTAGCAAGCCTTGAGGTCGAAATCGAAGATGAAGACAAGGCCCTACTTTTATTAGCTTCCTTTTCAGGATCATACGATCACCTGGTCACGACTCTATTGTACAAGAAGGAGACTCTTGAGACGAACAAAGTCACTGTTACTATTATGTCAAACGAGATAAGAAAGAGACTAACAGTATTAAATCTCAAGGAAAATGTTTTTTTGGAAACACAAAAAGAGTCATGAAAGAGGCAGATTAAATCAAAGGAGGTATGGAAGCAGAAGTCGATCAAAATCGAAGGGAAATGACAAGTTTATTTGCTATTACTGCAAAAAGGATTGTCATATGAAGATAGACTGCCCGAAAAGAAAAGAGGATACAAAGAGGATAGAAATAAGAAAAACATATGATGAAGCTAGCGTGACCGATAGCTCTGACGGAGATGATGAAGATCTTTTCTCTATATATTTAGGTAAGAATCAATTTACTGATTCTTGGATTTTAGATTCTGGTTGTTCTTTTCATATGTGTCCAAATAAAAACTGGTTTGAAACTTAAAAATCATATAGTGGTGTGTCTGTTCTAATGGGGAACGATGCAGTATGCAAGACCATTGAAATAAGAACTATCAAAATCAAGATATTTGATGGAATAGTACGAACTTTATCAGATGTGAGGCATGTCTCACAATTAAAGAAAAAATTAATATCTTTGGGGGATCTTGATTTGAATGGTTGCAAGTATATAGCAATAGGTAGAGTCCTCATAGTTAGTAAGGGATCTATGGTTGTTATGAAAGGTTAGATGACTGGGAACCTATACAGGTTAATAGGGAATACAGTTACAGGTAGAGCTTCTGTAACCACAGATGTTGAGTCTAACACAGATGACACAAATCTGTGGCATATGCGTTTAGGGCATATGAGTGAACGAGGGATGATGGAACTTCATAAAAAAAAATTGCTGAAGGGTGTTAGAGCTTGTAAACTGGATATCTGTAAGTACTGTGTTTTCGGTAAATAGTGCAAGATTAGATTCAAAACTGCAATTCATACCAGTTAGGATATACTAGACTATGTACACACTGATGTATGGGGCATTCACCAATCAAATCCAAGGGTGGGGCAGAATACTTCATTACATTCATTGACGATTATTCAAGAAAGGTTTGGGTCTGCTTCATGAAACACAAAAGTGAAGCTTTCACGAAGTTTAAACAATAAAAACAGAGGTAGAAAGGAAGACATGAAAGAAACTGAAATGCTTGAGATCAGATAATGGAGGGGAGTACAAGTCTGGATAATTTCAAGAATTTTGTAAAGAAGAGGGGATTGTATGTCACTTTACCACACCAAAAACTCCTCAACAAAATGGTATGGCTGAGAGGATGAACATGACTCTTTTGGAAAGAGCTCGTAGTATGAGATTGAATGCAAATTTGAAAAAAAGTTTTTGAGTAAAAGCAGTTAACATGACCTGTTTTATCGTTAAAAGGTCACCATCTACAGCTATTGATTGCAAAAATTTCAGAAGAGATGTGAGCAGGAAAACCGGTAGATTACTCTACGTTGAAGATCTTCGGATGTTCTGCCTATGTCCATGTGCAAAGTGAGAAACATTCCAAATGAGACTCTAAGTCTAAGCAATGCATCTTTCTTGGCTTTGAGAAGGGAGTGAAGGATTCAAGCTTTGGGATCCTACTTTACATAAGCTTGTGCTCAGCAGGGATGTTGTGTTTGATGAATCTCACATGGTGAAGTCAATCAACATGCAAGATGACAAAGTGCAAGTAGATGAAAGTGATGAAGAAAGATCGATAGTCTAAGTGGAGCTAGAAGAGTCTGAAACGCCAGAATAAGAAAAATCATCTAGCAGCATACCATAATAGCAACAATCACATGGTGAACCCTACAGTTTGGCAAAAGGCAGAAAGAAGCATATTCACAAGCCCCTGTGAGATACGGCTTTGAGGACATAATAGTCTCTGCTCTAACTGTTGGTACTGGGGAAATCGACTCCTTCAAATATGCTCTAAGTGATGTACAGAGTGATAAATAGATGACAGCCATGATGGAGGAGATGGAGTCTCTGAAAAAGAACAAGACTTAAGAGCTTGTCAAAGGGCCTAAGGGAAGGAAAGTGATTGGGTGTAAGTGGATCTTTTTGAATAAAGAGGCAGCAACATAAAAGGAATATGAGAGATTCAAGGCTAGGCTCGTAGCAAAGAGCTACTCTTAAAAAGAGTGAGTGGACTACAAGGAAATATTCTCTTCGGTTGTCAAGTACACTTCAATAAGGCTATTACTTGTTTTAGTAGCCATGTTTGATTTGGAGCTAGAACAGCTTGACGTTAAGACAACGTTTCTTCATGGTGATTTAGATGAACAAATCTTTATGAAGCAACCTGAAGGCTTCAAGGTGCATGGAAAGGAAGATCAAGTTTGCTTGCTCAAGAAATCGTTTTATGGTCTTAAGCAATCTCCTAGGTAGTGAGTGGTACAAGTGCTTCGACTCTTTCATGATGCGGATTGACAATTCAAAAAGCAAGTATGATTATTGTGTTTATTTTAAAGTTTTTGATGATAATTCCTTTATTCTCTTGATGCTTTATGTTGACGACATGCTCATCGCTGCCAAGAATGCATGTGACATAACTTCTCTCAAGTCTATGTTATGTTCTGAGTTTGATATGAAGGATCTAGGGGTTGCTAATAGGATCCTTGGTATAGAGATTCATAGAGATAGAAGTGCAGGTAAACTCTGGGTAACTTAGAAAAAGTATGTTGAAAAGGTGTTGGAGTGTTTCAACATAGAAAAGGCCAAGTCAGTTAGTACTGCATTGGCGAGTCATTTCAAGTTGTTTGAACGGCAGTGTCCCACTATGGATGAGGAGATAGAGCATATATCTCTTGTGCCCTATGCTAGCGAAGTCGGAAGCCTCATGTATGCTATAGTTTGTAGCAGGCCGAATTTATCTCACGTTGTCAGTGTCGTTAGTCGATACATGAGTAATCCTAAAAGGGAGCTTTGAAATCCTATTAAGTAGATTTTCAGATATCTGAGCGAGACGTCAGACCTCGAAATTATGTTCAGCAAGAAGAGAAGCTCTATAGAACTGGTGGAATATGTTGATTCCAACTATGCTGGTGATTTATACAAGCGAAGGTCTACTACATTGTATGTCTTCACACTAGCAGGTAGACCTATTTCACGGAAGGCAATGCTTCAACCCACGATTGCCTTGTCTACGACAGAGGCAGAGTATATGGCGACAGTTGAGGCTGCAAAGGAGGCGATCTGGTCGACTGGTTTGACTCGTGAGTTGGGGGTGGAGCAAGAAGGTACTGTATTGTATTGTGATAGTCAGAGTGCCATAAATCTTGCAAAGAATCAAGTATTTCATACAAGGACAAAACACATTGATGTGAGATATCACAAGATTAATGAGCTTGTGTCAGAAAGAATCCTTCACTTAAAGAAAATTTATACGAATAACAAACCTGCAGATATGCTTACAAAGCCGGTCACCACGGAGAAGTTCAAACTTTGTTTGGACTTACTTAATGTCTCTCATTATTGAGAGTGAGGGAAGCACCCCATGGTAGGTGGGGGTGCAGTAGCATACCTTTATGGAGGTAAGGGGATGAAGACATCTTAAGGGTGGCTCGACAGAATTCAAGCCAAGGTGGAAATTGTTGAAGATTGATGTCTTGTATTCTGAGAAAATATATCTGCCAAAGGTTTGGATATATTCGTACATAGGATTCGATATATCTGAGACTTGATATATCCGTACAAGGGTATTTTGGTAATTTGTACCATCTATCTGAGACTCGATATATATTGTTGCGATTGGGGGTTTATCAAGAGTTAAGAAAAAAACGCAAATCTCTTTGTAATTAAATAAAACAGCGAGGCATGAGGAAGAGAGCGAATTGTAATCCTATTCTCCATTGTCATTAAAGAAGCTCTAATCTCCCGTAGACGTATGCACGTTGCGGAACCACGTATATCTTTGTGTTGTGGTTGATTGTCTCTTTCGTTTGTGTTTGTTTTTTTTTTTTGTTTTTCGTGGATTGCTTTTCGTTTCTACAATAAGATCAAGCAAACTATCAAATTATGCAAATCAACACCTTTCTTAGCCAAGAGATCAGCAACCTCGTTACCTTATCTATACACATGCTGAAAAGTGACATTCATCTCATGCACCAGAAGCATGATCTCCATCCACTCCGATCTCAATCTCAATGGGGCCCTTGAAATGACGTTACACCAATTAATAACATTCAAGAAATCCCTCTTGACAATGCACATGAGTTGAACATGATGATCCTTTATATGTTTCAAACCTTGAAGCACCACGAGCAACTCCGCACCATTAGCCATTGTAATTCCACATGGACCTGCAAAACAAAATAATATTTTGTCTTTATAATCTCTCACAACACCCATCAATCCAGCTCGAGCCAGATTACCCTTCGAACTACCATCACAATTCATTTTGATACTACCCTCCAAATGAGCTACCCACTACCCTATGGGTCTCGATTTGGACATATTTCTAGACTTCTCAAAGGGTTAGATCATATGCCTCTATTTGTCATTGTTTTTACTCAACCGTTCTCTTATTCTTGTGCCTACGTTACTTTTGCACGTACCCATTTTTCCTCATACCCCATCATAAAAAAGACACTCTCACAAGAGAGGCCAAGGGAGCTTGTGTGATTCCAAATGTTGGCCTCACATGTGCCACATGAATTCTATTGCTTAAATTTATATTGTTATAAATGTTACATATTTATTATGGGTGCGGTTGTATAGAGCTGATTCTCTAAACAATCAAAATAAAGCACACTTCAAATAGTATCTAGAAATATCGTTTCAATATTGGAAATCTTTGATAGCCTTAAAATACATTTTTATCTTTAATTATAAATTTTAAAGTTTTAAAATAGTGTAGATCGTACAGATCTATAAAAACTCGAAAATCTTGAAAATTGACGGTCCAAAAATGTGTTACAAGATGCACTAGTTCCAAAAATTGAGATCCATTTTTTTCTCATGTCAATGCATCTTGATGTCGAGATGATCAATTTGAAGATATTTGAGCATCAAAACAACCTCTTCTAATAAAATTTTTGAGGTTGGCCTAATTTAATTGTTTATAACCTCCGATCTAACTTTTTTCCACGTATTATGAGAAATAAAAACGTACTTGGAAGAAGATCGCTAACCCATTTTTACGACTTTTATCCTGCATAGACCCTTGGGTCTACAAAAAAAACCATAGACTCTCCCAAACTTTTTACAAGAGGAATCTAAACCCGCTTGCTAGCGTTTTTCTAATCTGGATTACTGTTTTACCACAAAAACCAGGAAATAGAAAGAGGGAAAGAGAGAGAAAGAACTAAATACAAGGAAAAAAAAATAACATTAGAGAGAGAAAACCACAGTTGATTGCTTTCTTGATAATAAGGCATTGTTATCTCTTCTGGTAGAGAGCCCATTTTACTTCTCGTCAAAAATATCCTGCAATTTTTGCACTAAACCTTAATCCCAATAAAGGAGGTATCTATAGTCTAGAGAGAGAGATTAATTTAAGGAGAGTGAAAAAAAAAGGTTAATTTAGTTATGGGTATGGTTTACAGGTGCACCCAAGCGAGAAGCATATACACTCAGAATTTAGTGCATTATGCTAGGTAAATAAAAAGATAAAATAGTCACTTAACTCTGATCAAGGTTAATCACTGAAAATGGGGGAGTGAATGCCATAAAAAAGTGCTCCGGGGAAGTTTAGAACCCACTTTACATACACAATAGAGTACGCTCAATGACTTAGATTGAATCTAGGTTCATCAAATGGTCATAAACACATTTCATATTTGTATGGGAATTTTGTCATATTATCTATAAAATATGAACAATCCAATTGATAGATGTCCCTATTTGAATATCACTTTTTTAAAAATCGATTTCACATTAAAATTGAGATGTAAACTCTCCTAAACTGGTGAGCCCAATAAAAGATATGAAAGAGGAATTTGAAAAAAATAAAATTAACCAAACAACCCTAAAAAACATTTATTGGCATTTGAGTCCATCTTTACTTTGCTAATTCTTTTTATTTATTTATTATTAGGTGCTCTTGATATAGACGGGCGGACACCCACAAGTTCATGTCAATCCACTTGTTAAAACACCATATACAATCTGGCCATTCATTTTCCCCTTTTTGAAAAATTGTGTTAGATCAATGGTTCAGACCTTAAAAATAGTTCTATTGCAATTTGTGAAAAAATATATTAGTATGTAATCTATTGAAAGCAACCCAAAAAATTCACAGAAAATGACCAAATATTGCTAAAAAATAAAAAATTCACCATAACTTACGAATTTAAAAATTGAAATTGATTTTTCACGGTATTAAAAAATAAAAATTCACCATCACTTAAGAATTTAAAAATTGAAATTGATTTTTCACAGTTCTAAATTGAAAACATATGCCATTGCTCGACATTGCAAACCAAAGTATCATACTCCCCAGGAGGTACTTAGTTACAACTCGGGTGACCCGATCTAACAGGATCCGGCCAATGGACGATTCAAGGATCTAACAGGATCCGGCCAAATGGCCGATTCTCGGCCTTGAGTCGTCAAATGGACGATTCAAGGATCTAACAGGATCCGGCCAAATGGCTTATTCTCGGCCTTGAATCATCAAGCTGACATCACATAACGACCGTATGTACTATTTTGCACCCAACACACGATATCAATTATGTTTGGTTCAATTCCTTTTGTATGTCATTTCACTCCCACATCTCTTCAATGTAGTCATATCTTCAATGTTGGACAATTCTCATGGTCCTTCTCTTACACTTGAGGTATTTAACGCACCTATAAAAAAAAAAAGGGACATCGTTTCTATTTAAGATCTTCTTTGCACTTATTAGGCATTTAGAGAAGCCACGTCCTTTCTATTTAAGATCTATAATGAAGTAATATACAAAGAAAACATTATTGTTACCTGTTGAAACAAGTTCTAAGCAAAACGGCTGAAGGTAATACCAATTTATTGGGCATTAAAAAAATACTAATTTACATAATATTTTAAGAAAGAAAAATAATATTGGCTCATACTACTTTAAAGCTCATTTTCAAGTTGCTTGATCAATTATCCCACATTGCAAGTATGAATTTATTTAATTTTATTAAAATATGATTGTAAATTTATGTTTATAAATTCTATATTTCTATCCATACTGATTATTACATATTAGATTTATTTATTTGTGAGGGTCATATCCTTATTTTTTGAATAGCGCTTACTATAATATTGTAATTAATAATTATACTAATTGCAATGATAACCAAATCTTGTAATTTATTTATTAATTTATTTAAATTTCAAATTATATGATGTATTATTTTTTGTTATAGTTATAAATAAAATTTTTAAATTAGATGATATTATAAGACAAATTTCATTTATTCTAATTTGTATAGTAAAATGATTACAAAATAATAAAATATGAACCAATAGTTCTAATTTCAATGTACAATATTGTAGCTAGTTAGGTTGTGATAATTTTGGACCAGTAAAGAGAATAAATAAATGTTTGATGTGATACTAATTTTATTTTATATAAGAAATTACTATTTTTAATTTTATAATATGGAAGTGTTTTCTAATATTTTTAAACTATTTTGATGAAATATTATGACACTATATTATAATTAATAATTATATAGACATCCAGATAGGAAAACAATGTCTCATTATTCACTTATTTATACAAAGTAATGAAAGTACATAATGCATCACTCTTAATTTGTTTTAGAAACTAAAAGAACACTATTTTTAGATATTTATAGTGATTTTTTGAAAATAAATTGAGATAAAAATTTCCGATTCAACCAATTCTTCGAACCGATCCGTTGATTCTCCGATCCGATCCACCGATTCTCCTATCCGGTGCGGGTATGGGTGTGACCGATTCAAGTCACCGATCCATTTTTTGAAACCTTGCTAACAACTTTTCTAAACCCTAGTTCCCATGGCCAATGCACATGACTTTCAAAGCCTCCTTGAAAGCTTTTCCAAGCTGTAAACTTTTAAGAGTAGTATAGTTCTATGAGGGTATGTTTTGATGGAACTTTTGAGTAGTAGGAGACTTAAGTTTCACCGAATCGGCTTCCATACTGGTTGCATGGAAGCCGATTTTGGGAAGGGAAGCATTCGACACTCAACATCTTTTGATGTTGATTTTAGAAAGCCGCCCCTTCCATCTTAAAGTACAAAAGGTGCGGCCCTCATATTTTGTGGAAGAGGGGGCCACCACCCTCAAGCCCCCTCCTCCACAAACACACACGGGAAGGATTAACATATGACTCTCTTTTGTACACCGTTGTTCCTTGTGCCTGACTTTCATCTTCTTCCTCTATTCACTTGGAGGTGCAGTGTGGTGAGATCTAGAAATAAGGTTTTGGTGAGGAATGAGGTTTTAGTATGACTCAGGGTGTGAGTCTAGTGAGTCAAAAATTAAGGTTTTAAATGAAAGAAAGACCTATGTGATCTTTTGTTGGGGAAACACAATTTTTTTTTTTTTTTTTAGTAATAATCACCCCTTGTAATTTTTGTAACAAGATCACTCACAGATGGTCTTATTACAAATAATAGAAATTCCAAAAATAAATAACACATCAAATAAATCTCAACTACTTGATGTCATTCATACAACCTAATACTGTGCTTAAGAATATAAAATAAAAGAATAGACAAATAAAAGAAAAGATGCCGAAGATTACCTCAATCGGGCTATTTACACCCCACATCGAGTCACCACATCCAATGGCACGAGATCTGTGGTCTAGCTTCAATCTCGAACCGGGATAACTGATTTCGGCCAAACTAGGAAACCACCCCTTAAAATCTCTACTAAAACTCTAACCCCCAAAATTAACTTAAGTCTAGAGAGGAGAGAGAGTACCACTTAAAAAGGAGAGAGAAAATTAGAGAGAGAAAGATGGAGGAGAGAGAGTGGGGCGTGCCCCTCTAGTAGAGAGAGAGAGAGAGAGGTGAGAGAGAGAGAAGAGAGGTTGTGAATGTAGAGATTAGGGAGGAGCACCCCTATTTATAGTGTATATTTAGGTTTAGGGTTTCCTAAGGTTTTCTCATAGTTTGCCTCTTTCATGAGAATGAATCTAGACCGTTGATCAATGTGACTTGTAGGGTGAGAGATCTAAGTCATCCATTCCATAAATAGGCCATCAACATTATAGAAGGTGCTTGAACCATTATCCCCCTTTCTTTAAACCATTTTCCCATCAATATATTTAAATAACATAAATATCATACATTCCATAAATTGCATGATCCATGTCACATATTCCATAAGGATATGTCAAATATTATCAAGTAAATAAATATTACCTAATATAAATAAGATAAGATCAATATTTAATATTTATTCAAATTGACCATCTCTTTAAAATAAACTTGTTATAAAACAAATAAAGTCATGGTCAATATTTCCCTTCCAAGATTTGACCACATGCCACAAATCAAACTTACCTTATCTTAAAACTTGAACATAAAGCAAACAAGAGAATCCAAAGAGGGTAGGGGGTGCCACCTTTTGTGGCACATGTAGGCCTCCACCCACATGCGACATGGTGGGCCCATGTGCACTTTGGGCCCTTATGGAATTTTATAATGATTTATTATTTTAAAATTGAATAAAACAATTTAAAATATATATTTGAATTTTGTAAGAACAATAACTGTATTTTTATAAGTCCAAAAATCACAAATAAAATATTGAGAGATTCATAAAAATTCAAATAATAAAACTAAAATTATTTCAATAATAAAATGAACACAATTAAATTAATATGATGGAAAAAAGAACCATATGGTTTTAGGAATCCAATCTGTAATAATGGGGTACTCCAACTTCAACTGTGGACTACAGACCACACTAGCTTTATCTAACCGACCCAGTGTTTCCCATGACCCACAGTCCAAGCAAGGGCTCATTACCGGGTCACCAAAGTCAGGTCGATGAATCAAAGCATCGCAATCCCAGCCTGTGGATTACAGGTCGTCCCCTAGAGACGAGTCAAGGTCACAACAACCTGATGCAACCACAATTCTATGGTGTATGAGGGTATCTCTCGCACATGCATACGCTTCACCCAAAGGTTGATATCTGGTTTTTCCGAACGATCTATCGATATGCATGCCGTGTGATGAAATATGGATGAAGTTTTGGCCCCCGTCTCAATCGGCCTACCATCACACACAAGGGTCACACAGTCCCTCGACTCTCTCATCTAGGCATAAGCTCCGACCTCATCAAGGGCTAACCCAAAACCCTCATCGGTTAATTCTTGCTTAGTATGACCCTCGAGTGACCACACTCCCACTGAGTTTATGTTTTACTACGATGAAAGTATTTCAATACGCACTCATAAGACCTTTAAAAGCCACAAAAACCCAACATTAAAGTGAGAGAGAAATCAGTAAAAAAAGTGGAACTCGGGTGCCCAATAACATTGTTGGAAAGAGCGACTGGGGCGGGTGTTCGGCCCATGTTTGAGCCAAGTACTCGGTCCTAGTAAATTGGCTAAGTTCTAGCCAAGGCAAAAACGAATTAAACAATAAAATAAAATAACAAAATCTAAATAAAAAAAAACAACATGTCTAGAGTAAAATTGAGCAAAACATGTCTAAACAAGGTTTAAAAAATAGTAAAAAAATTGATTTTGAAAGAACCAACTTGTGACAGTGTATTTTAAAAATAATATAAAAAGAAAAGAAAATATAAAAATCAATATTTATTGCCAAAATACATTCCAATCTTTACCAAAATAATAAAAAATATAAAAATATATTATAAATAAATTTTTTATTTTTAAAATTATTTATAACTTTCTTAAAATATTTTTTTTAAGATCCCAAGTTGGGTATCCAACTTGAGGATACTCGGGCGCGCCAAACGGGCAAGTCCCAGTTACTCAGGCTGGCTGGCTGGCCGGAATAATCGAACAGTGCCCAATAATATAGTGTCAAAAATGGGTGATTTTGATAAATCACCCGAATCCTTTAACCTCAAATTGCTTGGTTGATTCTGAGTTGGATCGTTATTACTCCTATCTAACTTCCGAATTTTCAATGACTATTTTGTCGTCGTTGGGTACATTCGTTGAAACATGCAATAAAGTTGGGTTCAAATATGTCAGCAGGATTAGTGATTTCGACATCAATTTTAGTAATGTCAAACTATCTGGGCTCAAAAGATCCATTTATCATTGCATTATTTAAATTTAAAGTTTCATTTCATAAACTCCTTGCAAAAATTTGTTGAAAGTTTCAAAATTATCCTGGTTAAAGTGTTCAGTGTCGGGAACCCTTAAAATCAGAAGCATTTTGGTGATGTAGTTCAAGATACAAAAGGACATGGTTTCTATGAGTCCATATAGAAATGAGTCCACTCTTAAAAATATATTTTTAAGATGGATTTTCTGACCCAATTTTTAAGCACGTGTAATCTCTAGCATGGAGATCATGAATATCCAAAAAAATTTAAAAAATAAAAATAACAATTTTATGAAGAAAACATTTGGATCCTTAGTGTACTCATTTGCATCCATCTTTAAGATAGACGCTTTATAAATCAGAGGAGCAAATGTAGAAATGCGAGATGCCGAGGATGAAACAATTTTCCATTACAAAAATATCCCAACTGTTCGATCAAGAACATATAATCGCCAAGCTCCACAGTTCCATATTTCTTACATTGAACTGCTATGGGTATTTTGGTCATTTGGGATCCTTGTGTTTCCAACCTTGAACATCCATGGACCATGGGTGCCTTTACAATTGGGTTGGAGCTACTTAAGTGGGCAAAATTATCAAAATGCCCCTATTATATAGGGTTTCCAAATTAAATAGGGGTAATTTGGGAACTTTTGAACATATTTTTTGATGAGGTACTTTTATAAAATGTACCTTAAAAATGTAAATCTTGCATTAGGATATTTTGAGCCTTTGAATGATTGTTTAAGATAATTGAAGCTTTTTAAATATTCAAATAAATTATAAAATTATTTTATTGAGTTTTAAAAATATTTAAATTATAAGGGGACCCATTGTGCACATGGCCCACCATGGCCTAGATGGTGGGGCCCATGAGATCCTCTCATGGGTGGCACACCCCTTCCATTTAGAAGCCTTCTATTTTGTGATAAGTGATTTTGGTTTGTAGGCCAAGTTGCTATGTGTTTTGAAAATGTATTGGCATGAAGAAGCTTTGAATGAATTTTTGGAAAGCATGAGAAGCCTTATGCATTATCGTGGTATGCTCAATATTATATTTGGAATTATTTTATTTAATTTCTATTGATGAGAAAATGATTTAGAAAAATGGATAAAGGTTCTAGCACCTTCTATAATATTGATGACACATCTATGGAATGGATGACTCAAACCTCTCACTCCACAAGTCACTCAAGATCAATGGTTCATATTCAATCTCATAAAAAAAGGCAAGTCAAGAAAAACCCTAAGAAACTTTAATATTGTATAAAGCCTATAAAAAAAAGATTGTTTCTACCCAAAATCTCTACACCTTATCTTTCTATCTCTCTCCTAAGAAAGTTTCTCTCTCTCATGAAAGCCCAAAGGCGGCATGCCCCACTCTCTCATCTTTGTTCTATCTCGCTCACATTATAAAAAGGTGCTAAGGGTTTTGGTTAACTATGGATTTATGGCTAAGGGTATAGCAAAAAGAGAATCCATCTCTCTCAAACTAGGTTGATAAAAGAATGCACTTAGGGTTTGAGTTTGGGATCAAAGGGGTTCATGTTCTATAGGTATGGCTTGGCCTAAACTTGTTTTCCCTGTTGAGATTGAAGGTTGGTCATTGATCCTGCGTCATTGGTGGTGACTCAGTCTGGGGTATAATAAGCCCGGTTGAGATAATCTTTGGTACTTTTTTTTTTTTTTTTCTTGTCATATTTAATTATATTGTATTTATATTCCCAAGCATAAGAATTGTGAATATTTTCTTTATTTAAAGAAAATTGGTTTAATGGCATCAAGGTTTTTAAGATATTGGATTTGTTAGTTTTATTTTTTTTGAAGCAAGATTTATTGTAATACGACTACTTGTAAGTGATCTTTGCCAAAAGAAAGAAAAAAATAAATAAAATCGGTGAAAATAAGAACAAAGAAAAAATCCCCAACAAAATTATATTAGTCTTTCTTTCATTTTAATATATTAGAAATTTATCAAATTAACCATGAGAGATTCACTATTTAATATTTTTTACATTTACAACTTTTCCAACTCAGAATCAAACTATAGGGGTCAACTGTTAAATAATTAATCGCATAATATTTTCCAAGCTTAAATATTGTTTACAACATGTGATTAATAATGCATTACATCTAATAATGTAGGGACCCGGTTACTATTGAGCCAAGCCCGTACATGTAGAAATGCGGGCTTTTTAATAAATCTATTCTTGAGATGGATTTTAAGACTTAATTTTTAATATTAAAAAAAATTAAAAATTAGAAATAATAATTCTAGTAAGAAAATATTTGGACCATTAATGTCCATTGTTTTTAGATGGAGCACCTACTTGGATCCCTCTTTAAGATAGATGCTTTACACTTTCTAGACCGCAAATGCGGTCCTGCCTCGCATGAAACAATTTTCTATTATGCAATGCATCATTAATTCATGCTTCCATCTACTCATCACCGACTTGGATTTGGATGTCCAGGGCAAAAACGACAATAGAGCTTCTTAGGGTGTCAAAATTTGGCTACGTGAGAAATATATGCTATGGAAATTAGAAAAGAAGTCAAATAAATTTTCTCCTTCAAAACAACGACGACAATATTCGTTGTAAATTTGGATTTGTGATTACTTTTTGGACTAAATTAAGAAAACTAGTTTGGAAGCATCAACATTCCTAGTGAAATAAAATTGGGAGTATAATACGAGGACTCGTAAAAGAAGAGGTCGATAATCACAATCCAATATTAAAGAATGTTAGTACGAGGACTTCTCAAGGAAGTTGTACAACTTAAAGTCTAGACCATTTACAATCATTCTACTCATTAAATGTCAAATTGGAGGATGAGCGGCCTTATGGATGAAATTCTTCTATCGCCTATTTTGTTTGAGGTTCACTTTTTCTCATGTTGTTCGTGGTTTTAATTTTGAGGTAGATTCCTTATCAAATGAGGCCACCTCTTGACCAAGACCTAGGGTCTCCCTCTTTTTTCTTCTCTCCCATTTCTTTCTCATCGTCTTCCTTTACTGTCTCTCTTTCTTTTGTTTTATTCATCTTGCAACTTTCATTATATTAATGAAGCTCACTTTTTTCAAAAAAATAAATAAATAAAAAAAGATGTCAAATTCGATAGCTTGGGGTGAATGACGAAGTCCGAGAAATATTTTTTTTGAACTTTATGTTTATTCAATAACAATCTTACAACCACCCATGTTTAAATTTAAACGGCAATAACTTGTGACTTCCATATATAAAAGATAAATGGTAATCAAGCCGGCTTTGAAGCCGAGATATTGACGTGCATGAACAACACGCTACGATGATAGCAGGTTAAGCAGTCACGTCCCTTATAAATTGTGTGCATCATGAGGAGAGAGAGAGTATATAATTTTAAGGAAAGATTAATCCCCTTCCCTTCCATAGATCATGCTCCATGTATATGCAAGGGCAAACATCTAGGGAAGTCAATAAGATGGCTAAGCAGATCTTGGACATCTTCATGCTTGGCTTGCATGGGTGTTAGATTGGCTTGAGCTTGATGCTTCATTTTGGGTATTTCGACATTTTGTTTCATCGTCATCATCGGAGTTTTTTTCTAATTGTTTGGAATCGGCTACATGAACCATGGTTCTCCATTCTCCCCTATCAAGGGTATACCCTCAGTGTAACCAGTTCCGACGATATGTTTAATCAATAGAAATTGTGACTCGAATTTCAAATATATTTCAATTCTAGATCGAGTTTGAATTTTGAACCACTTGGCTTCAACATTTTTGGTATGAAGGTAACTTTAGTTGGCTTGCCCTGACTCCTTTATAAATAAGCTCATAAGCAAGCAAGTTGAGTCAAGCTGCAAACAAGCCGATCACAAGCTCATAAGATAACCAAGCGGAAAAGAAAAATAGCATAAATTTAATAGGAAATGAGGTGAAAATAAGAATATACCAAATTTAATAGGAGGTCAAGATTAATTGTGACCTAGATGTACCATATATAAATAGTCGTATTCTACATTTTTTTCAGAAAGGAAATGTATAAATAATATTATATAGGGATTGTCTACAAAGCGACCATTTATTTTTGAAAAAAAATTATACATAGCCGAGGCTCTAAACAATCAAATTAGAGCCTACTTCAAAAATTTCACTAGAAAAGGTCGTTTTGATTCCTAAATATCCTCAAATTAATCATCTTGACATCAGGATGCATGGGCATGAGAAAAAAAAATAGATTTTAAGTTTTAGAAATAGTGTATTTTGTAATGCATATTTGGACTGTCAATTTTCAAGATTTTCAACTTTTCATAGATATGTCGATCTACACTATTTTTGAAGCTTTAAACCTTATAAATAAAGATGAAAAAATATTTTAAGGCTATCACAAAGATTTCCGGTATTGAAACCACATTTCTAGACACTATTTGAAGGTAGGCTTTAATTTGATTGTTTAGAGCCTAGGCTCTATACAAACCGCATCTTTTATCTTTTGTACATGGAGGTTACAATCATATATACTCATTAGATGTTAAATTGGATGTCTTGGGGTGAGTCACGAAGTCTAAAATTTTTTTTTTGAAACTTTATATCTATTCATTGACATTTTTACAACCACCCATGTCAGTAAACAAGTTGGGTCTTAGCTTGGCATGTTGGAGTAATATTGCTCGAATTGAGCTCAATATGGGATTAGCATTGACAGGTATGTGACCCGGCTTGTTGACACCTTACTCAATCCGATTTATAGGAAATAAAATAAAGTTGAAATACTCTGACATCCATGGGGATATATCAATTATTCTATTTTTCCCAAGTTATTATTTATATTCATTAGAGGTGCATGAGCATGAACCCCCAAAATTTTAACTCGTATAAAAAGACTAAATTTGAAATACTCAAGCATTCTTTCAACTCATTCAAAAAGCTTTTTCTAAGTGATCCAGAATATCCCTTTTGCTAGACCTACCCTTTATGATTTGGAAATTTCATTCATTTAACAAAAGCACCATCTCATTAACAAAAACTTCGATGTAGGGTTAAAATTCCCTAATTTGTCGACTTCCTGGTTTACAAAATTCCAACTTAGACCAAACATAGTTTTTTACAATTCCAAAAACAATATCTTCCAATTACTAGGCACTACCAGCTACTCCAGTTTTTTGTCTTCAAAATTTTATAATTAAGGCATTTTTAATTAAATTTCAGGTACCAATTACCAAACTCCTCAAATAATCTTAGTGGTTAAAATGGAAACTTGGAGGTTTGAAAAAAAAAAAAGTCGCAATTGGGGGCATTTGAATATGGCTTAGAATTCTCCCAGACCATTTCAAGGTTCTAGATGCCGGATACCAAACTCCATCCACAATCCAATTGTTTTCATGTGTTTATAAGTTTCTTCACAAATTGAAAAAGAAGCATAGGAAAAAGTTTTTATAAGGATGCAACATTAAACTGTAGAATTAAGATACATATAAAAAATCCATCATAAAGGGTTGTTTTAATGTTGAAAAACTCTCTAATTGATCATCTCAACATCAAGATGTATGAATATGAAAAGAAAAAAAGATTTCGAGTGTCAAAAATAGTGTATCTTGCAACACATTATCTGAAGAGCCTATTTTGAAGATTTTCATCTGTTTATTGATCTACGTGATTTAAATTATTTTTTGAGTTTAAAATTTTATAATTAGAGACAAAAAATAGGTTCTCAAACTATATCAAAATTTTTTTACACCAAAATTACATTTAAGATAAAATTCAGAGGCGTGCCTTAATTTGATTGTTTAAGGTTGCAACTTTATGCAAACCACATCCATTATGTAATGCAAGATTGTAGTTTTTCTTAGGGCTGATAACGGGCCAGTTTGGTGTCTGGCTGGCCTGGGCCTAGCCCAAAACTATGTAGGGTAAGCCTGGGATCGAAAAATTAGTTTATGCCTAGCCTAAGCCCAATCCAAATTCGTGGCAACAAGGCCTAAGTGGAAGCCTGGCTTGAAAAAAATCAGGCAGGGCTGGGCTGGGGCTCATATAAATATGGAAACACTTTTTTAAATGTGTAATAACTAAGAGATACTTTCAGGCCGGGCCAATTCTATCCCATGTCCGGCCTGATAAAATGTTTGGAGCTTAGCAGGCATCAGCCCTGGTTCGGCCTATAAGACTTAACATGTGGCCCACAACGGCCTAAAATTGGCCCAGCCAACAGCTTGACTCGTTAACTGCCATATTTTTTCTCCAAGCATCTTGTCATGAGATTCTAGATGGAGCTTACCAAGATCTTAGCAAAATGGGGACTCCTACTTTGTTTGGTGGATCCACCAACTTCATCCAAAATATGACACCCTCACGCGGTATATGCAGAGAAAATAACACAAATTGAATGAACAAACCCAATATACATGTGAGTTTATTTATTTATTATTATTATTATTTTATTTCTGGGTAATACAGTCCTAAGATATTCGTAGACACCTTGTTAATTTCCGTCGACCGTCTGATATGGTAACAAATGGTTAATCAGTTATAACGATTTGGGAAAAAGGAAGAAGAGTAAAATCACAAAAAGGGGAGTAAAAAACACTAAGCAATGATGCATAATGCCTCTTATTTTTGAATTTTTATTAAATTATAGATATTTACTTTGTGAAATTTTTAAGATTTATTTTAAGGGTTTTTTATATGTTTAATGATTTTAAGGTTTTCTAGAGTTTAAGCCTTGTCTATTATCAGCTTGACCCCTATTATAGGGCAATTATAATCTTGTTATTATTAGTTTTTAATGTTAACAGTAAGATTTCATTAATATTATTATTAGAGAGTCACATTTTGAAGGTGTTAATTAAGGATGTCAACGATAAAAATGGATAACACGATGTTGTATCTGGGCGTGGAGATGCTACCACCACGACTCCAACCCTTTTCCTATCTTAGTTTTAACCCTTGACATAACATGTGGGCTTTATAGACCATGCAGGAGTGTGTGCAGAGCTCATTTTAGCAATTGCTCTGAGCACAGCCTAGACATGGCTATGTCAAGGCCGCATGCGGCCTTCTCTTGGGCCACACACACTACATTGGAGACACCCGTCCCCCTTCTTGGACCGGGTCTATTAAGGAATTGTGGCTCTAGCGGCACAACATGTGGCGTGGGAACACATTATATTGGATTAGGATGGTTTTTGTGGCTCATTTGAAAGCTTATGAGATGCATTATGAGTTGCAAAATTAAATTAGCCTAATTTGGATACGTTTTGGATGTGTCAATCGTACGAAAGGTCTTTTTTAGGTTTCTTGGGCTGCCGACGATTACTTAAATAATCCTGTGGGGATCTTAAGCCAATAATATGTTGGAAAATTGTTTCATGAGTCCATCTTTAGTATGGACGTTATCTATAAGTGTATTGTCCATAAATAAGTGTATAAAAAATACTAAAAATATATATTTTTAATTTTAAAAGTTTATTTTATTTTCATATTTATGATCATCTTGCCCTAGATGATCAATCTGCAAAAAAAATTTAGAAAGAAAAATCATCAAAAATAAATTTTAGTGGGGGGCCGCGTATGAGTAGGCTGACTTATAGAAACCCCATCAAAATGTGTTAAAGACAACTAGATCAACCACTTTCTAAGTTTTGACTCTACATTTTTTATTTAGAACATTTTTCAACATGTGTCTATAATACTTTACAACAAAAAATTGACCTTACCAGTCAAGCAAAAGTTTTGAATAAATCCAATTTTCCATTGGAGCAATGAACTAGGGCACTGAGTCTTAGATCTGACCCAGTCGCCGTCTCCAGATGCTAGCCGTATGGACCTGACTTTCGAAGTATGCCCTACTTATTTATCGCTTCTCCTCGGTGGAAAATCCTCTTTTTCTAAAGGGTGCGGTTTGTATAGAGCCGAGGCTCTAAACAATCAAAGTAAAGCGCACATTCAAATAGTATCAAGAAATGTGGTTTCAATATTGGAAATTTTTTTGATAACCTTAAAATATATTTTCATCAATAATATAAAATTTTAAAGCTTAAAAAATAGAGTAGATCGAGCATATTTATGAAAACTTGGAAATCTTGAAAATTGACAGTCCAAAAATGCATTACAAGATGCACGATTTCCCAAACTTGAAATCTATTTTTTTCTCATGTCCATGCATCTTGATGTCGAGATGAACAATTTGAGTATATTTGGGCATCAAAATAACCTCTTCTGGTAAAATTTTTTAGATGCACTCGAATTTGATTGTTTAAAGCCTATGCTCTATATAAACTTTTTATATTTCTAAAATACTTTACTATGCTCTTCATATTTTTGATAAGATCATATTTGGTTTGTGCCTAAATATTTTGTTTCATGTGAAAATTGTGTTTCGTACATTTGTTTGGTGAATAATGCATATGCAAATAAATTTTGTAATTTTGTGTCCGTTCAATAACACTATTATAACCACTCATTTTAAAATTTAAGGGACAAGAATGGTTGTGACCTCTATGTACAAAAGATAAATGGTCATTTTGTAGACAATCCCTATTATATATTACTATATAATTATACGATTAATATACATTTATATAAAATGATATTATATATTTATATTCATATAAATATATAATATATATTTTATATTATGTATAATATCGAATATTTATATATAAATATTAACAATACAGTGTATACTATATAATATTTTACATTTAATATAAAAATAAAATTTAAATATTATTAAATATAGATTTAAATAAATATAACTATCTATTTTTAGCTATAATATTTAAACATTAAATGTATAGATTTAATATATTTATAAAATATATTTAAATACCAAACATATGTAATTCATTACATAGTTTTTTGAAACATGTTAACAAACATAGTGAAAAGAAAGCAAGCAAAAGTTTTTCCTGCAAAGTATTTACATATATAAATATTTTTTCTAGAGAAATATTTACGCACCAACTAAACGTGCCTTAAGTGTTTTTTCAAAAATTCTCTTTGATTTTGGGACCGGTGGCCTATGAGAAAGAGACTCCCTATGAGAAAGAGACTCCCTTATTGCTTGATATTGTTGTTGTTTTTGCAAACTAAGGCCCGGGAGGTCTCGAATCCCCTCCTCAAGTTTGGGTGTAGACAGTATGGTGCTCACCGTAGGGCTCAAATTTCTTGAAAACACCCCTTCAAAGCTCATTTTCGAGGGTATAATTTTCAGACGAAAATATCCAAATAAAAAATTTCATAAAAATCCAACGCAAAAAGAGTCCGCTAATTTTCGGGGGTATAATTTTCAGACGAAAATATCCAAATAAAAAATTTCATAAAAATCCAAAGCAAAAAGAGTCGGGAAACACACTGTATTTAAGCGCCCGGTAATTTTTTTGAAAATTTTCATAGGAGCTCCACTGTAAAGATGCTATGCGACTTTAAATCATGTCGTACTGGCCTTTCTTATCTGAAAATTTTGTGGGTACTCCATTTGAACCCCTTTTCCATTTGTGTCTCTCATTTCCTTAGTTGAGAAAAATAAAATATATAACTAACTCTATGTTTTATTAATTTATCATAGAAAATCATGTATTAGGGCCATTTTGCTTTCTCTTCTAAAACATAGGTGTTAGTGCCACAACTCCAATGAATATTAACTTGATACTCGATGAGAATAGAACTCGAGACCTCAAGTTGCAGCACGTGCCACCCTGATTAGGGCTCAGAATGGGTCAGATCGGGTTCGGATCTATTGGGATTCGGATTCAGATCTAAAATTTAGACATAGGATCTAGATCTAGATCTAATCGGATCTAAAAATTATTTTATATCTATAAAATAATATATCATAAAAACTATTACATAACATATATTTATATATAAAATAATGAAAAAGGCTAACAATAGGCGGAATGGAAGCCGTCAGATCTTCATCATGTAGTTCATAATGCATATCACAGTTTTAATTTTAATTATTTTTTTATAAATCGAATCATAATGAAATTTTAGACATGAGTACTAAAAAATAGGACGCACAAATAAAAAATATAAAAAAATATTTCTCAAAATTTAAAATGATCGAAATACCCCTGAAAACTGACGGGGGTAGTTTGGTTATTTTAAATTATCGAAACTAATTTTTTTATATTTTTTTATGGAGCGCAATAGTGTTAGGTATATACATCCAAAATTTCATATTAATCAGATTTACATAAAAAAAAATTAAAATTAAAATAGTGATTTGCAATCTGAACCGCATGATGAAGATTTGACGGCTCCAATTTCACTTATACACTATTCATTATAACTGGCAAGTTGTTGTAAGGCTTACCCTAAAATAATATATAATAATTTAATAACTAGGTCGGATCTAGATCGGATCCACTTGTACCCGGATACTTTTCGAATTATTAATCGGATCTAAATTTGAGTCCAAATCTTGGATCCATACCCAGATCCAGATAGAATTCAAAATCGGGTTTGGAATCCAAACCAGGTAAATTCTCACACCTAACCCTGTTCACCCTCGGCCACCATTCTTGGATATGTGGGGTAGACCAGGGTCCATAATTTTGAATCTATACGATGTTCATTCCTTCCCTCGGCTAAAACCTAACATATTGTTAATTTTGGAACCTCAAATTGGGGATATAACCTTTTCAAACCATAAATTACCCTCAATAGATAAAAATTCTAATTGCACCCTCTACGTACTTGAAAAAAAATAGATTAACCTAAATAATTTTCTCTTCTAATTGAACCCTCTATGCACTTGAAAAAAAAAAAATGTCTCAAGATTGAATAGAGACCCTCAAATTTTTAGAGGGTAAAGTTTTTAATTTTTAGAAAACTTAAATTTTTCGGTTTTTTGCTTTTGAAAATGATCATCTAGTGATTCTTAGGTGGTCTCCACAATTTCAACTAAAAAAAATGTGTGGTTTGTATAAAGCCGATGTTCTAAACAATCAACATAAAGCGCATCTTCAAATAGTGTGAAAGATGTTTCAATACTATAAATCTTTATGATATCGTGAAAATTTATTTTCATATCTAATTATAAAATTTAAAGCTTCAAAAATAGTGTAAATCGAGTAAATCTATGAACAATAAGAAAATCTTGAAAATTAACAAAAATGCATTACAAGATGCACTATTTCAAGACTTGAAATTCATTTTTTCTCATGTCCATGTATCTTGAGGTCAAGATGATCAATTTGAGGATTTTTGTGCATCCAAACAACCTCTTCTAATGAAATTTTTGATGTGCGCCTTAATTTGATTGTCTAGGGCCTCGCGCTTATATAAATTTTTTCCCTAAAAAAAATCCTCCCAGGTCTTGAGACAGAGAGTAAATATAAACTATGCTCCTGTGGAAGTGTAAGTGCCGGAATGTAAATTCTTCCCCAAATTTTAGTATCAAAAAGGAAACCTAGCTCAACCCTTGCTTTACGAGGCCTTTTATCTCAAAGCTTTTATCTCAAAGCTTTGACTCCACATTCCGTGGCATAGCCCGTATATAACTGTGCAACAATCTCCACCGTCCAATAATCCTCTCCCATTTTTCTCAGTCAATTTTTTTTATTTTGTTTGAGTCAATACAATACAATTCAACCAACCCCAATACCATAAATTCAACTCGAAATCTATTTCTTTATCCAAGCCACTCAATTAGCCATGAGAAATCCAACATTTGGTCACCAAAAATCCCATTTGGAACTTGGAAAGTCCACTTTCACCTATTGGCTAACTAATTTCAAGATTGGCTTCTGACCCATCCCCAATCAACCAACATTATGGGAAAGAGGCTTGGGTCGGTAGAACCCCACACACTTTAGTCACAAAACATGGTGGTTTTCATTCCCACCACTAACACCACCCCATTAATATCTTTAAAAAAAGCTAACTCTTAATTTACTTGGAAATATAGGTAAGGCTTGTCTTCTCCCAAATTACCCAAAAAAAAAAATACCAATCCCCTAATTCTATTTTATGGATAGAAGAAAAAAAATGGTTCGACTAGGTGTGGTGCACAGCAGTTTAGATGAGCATGTTGAATCCGGACAGCCCGTATGGCTGCTCCAGATCAAGCATTATGGGCCGCATTTCTTGAATGCGGGCCCCGCATCCATTGCGTGATCTGGACCGATCATGAAGTTGAGTGATCAAGATGCACATAGTACATGGCATCCGGCACGCACCATTGCATAGTGTCATTATTATGAAAGAAGATAATTCTATGAGCTGACCGCCCTTTTCCATATTTGGAGTGCCTAGACCGACCTATATATATATATATGCTCATGCAATATATTGAACAAACAAACAAATCCGATTATTTAGCACACTCTCCTTCAATCCGGCCTACACTTTATAGACACATATAATAATTCCCTGTTCTTGAACTTATATGCTAGTTAGTGTATCAGATTAATAGTAACCTATTTTGTAGAAATAATTGAGGGGAAAAAAAAAAAAAAATCAACAATGGATTTTTCCATAGTGGTAGTTTTCCCAAATAAAGAAATGGACCCTCATTAATCAAAACTTCAATATAACTTAGCTTGTACACTAACTAATCTTTTGCACCAAATAATTCAATCCAATAAATGAATGAATAAATCAAATAATTAGACCTCATGTGTACGTATTTATTTACAATTTTTTTTCCGCCATTTACCGTGTCCTCGTTCCCTCGCTCTTCCCAAAGGGGGGTCAAAATTGTAATTCTCATCGAATCCACTGAGAAAGTGGATTCCATTGACTTTTAACTGTGATCCATTCTTCTTCGTCTCTTTCCCAATTGGGCTTTCCCTTTGCTGCTAACTTCCTCAATCTTTCTGATGCAAAAGCCTCACATCCACCTCTCTCTGAATCTCTTTCCTTCACAGAGCTAGAGAGAGAAAAAGAGGAAGAGGAAGAGAGGCTCCATAGCTCAAGAGCCAGGACACTCTTGGGCGAGTTAGAGAGAGAAACTCCACATTCCTCTTTGGGTGGAGGAGAGAGAGAGGTAGAAACCCCATCTTCAAAATCAAGAGAAACAGGGGAAGGAGGAGCGTGAAAGGAAGGAGGCACGCTAGAGAGAGAAACATCTCTGACAAACCCATGTCCCTGCAATTGCTCAGCATTCCATCTCTCTTCAGGGTTTAAGCACAAGCACTTAGACAGAAAGTCCTTAGCCTGGGTAGATAACCAGTCAGGTACACAAGGCCCATTCTTGGCTCGCCCGATTCGAGCCATGGCCTCAAATGGGCTCAAGCCATCGAGCCCACCTAGGCTTGAGCCGTAGAGCCAAGGTGCTAACCCAGTTGCCATTTCGATGATGAGACAACCAAAAGACCAGATATCTGATTCCTGGCCTTGTCTCTCTCCTCGAGCAACCTCAGGAGCCATGAACAGAGGGGTCCCAGCCATTTCGTGTCCATCTCGAGCCCACTTTGCGCACCCCAGGTCCCCTATTTTAGCCAAACCATTAGGACCCAACAAAATGTTCTCCCCCTTGATGTCACCATGCACGAGCCCCAGCGTGTGGAGGTGGTGCAGGCCCTTGAGCACGGTTCCCGCATATCGCCGAATGACAGGCTCAGTCATGGCTCGAGCCCTCACAAGGTGGGCTAGCGTGCCGTGAGCCATGTACTCCATGAAGAGGTTGAAGGTGGGCTCGTCGTTGCCGCCCAGGGTCGTGCAGGACCCAAGGTGCGCTACGATGCACGGGTGGCGAATGGAGGAGAGGATGGCGCTCTCGCGCTGGAGTCCGGCAGAGCGAGCTGCGCCCATCGATTTCACGGCAAAGAGGGCGTTTGACGGTTTGGATTTCGCCAAGTAGATTGTGGCGGAGGAGCCTCGGCCGATCGCCGGGCCCTTAACCCACTCCATTCTCTCTCTACTATGCTATTGTTGTTGAGATTCAGGGCTCTTAGCTTCTCTCTGTTTTGATAGCACTTGGGCTCAGGGCTCTTAGCTTCTCTCTGTTTTGATAGCACTTGGGCTCAGGGCTCTTAGCTTCTCTCTGTTTTGATAGCACTTGGGCTCAGGGCTCTTAGCTTCTCTCTGTTTTGATAGCACTTGGGCTCAGGGCTCTTAGCTTCTCTCTGTTTTGATAGCACTTGGGCTCAGGGCTCTTAGCTTCTCTCTGTTTTGAGAGTAGTTCAGCTCTAATTATATGTCGAGAGTTGTTGCCTTGCCCCTCTCTCTCTACCAAGCACTTTCTCTCTCTAGTGGTTGTATGTTCGTTAGAGAGAGAAAAGAGAGACGGGGGGTTATTTATGGTGTGAGTTAGTTGAGCACCGGCCTTGAGTGGCCCGTCTATGTGGACTGATGCTTTGGCGTTGGGCCTTTCTCTTATCCACGTGTCCTACAGAGAGAGTAGACAGGCCTTAGGGACGGCCGTTGCTGCATACAGGGGAAAGGATATACTTGCACGCTCCGGCACGCTCTTTCTCTCTCCTCACTTCCTCTCTCTAACTTTTATCCCTCTTTCTTGCTTTTTTTTTTTTTTTTTTTTGGCTGCTCAGCGAAGGATACTCTTTCTTTTCTCTCTCTCTTGTTTTGGGCTGCAACCTATACACTCGGGTCTGCCTGCTCTCACTTATTCGTTGCAGCATGACAAGCAAAATAATGATATTAAATTCAAGCTCCCCACTTGCCTCTCCATTCCAATTTGGATAGCATGGGCCAAACTCGGGCCGGGCCAGTCTCGGATCTGTCCCAACCATTGACTCCATAGGGCATGCAGGCCTGACTAAGGCTTCTATTTAGGGCCAAGACAGGCTGAACCAGGCTTGCATTGGCGGGCTCGGCCCTCGGGCTTTATTTTGTGGCTCAAGCCTTATCTTTTAAAAATTGGGCGGCGTGGCCCATTGCCAGCCTCAATTCCAAAGCTCAAGAATCTTTGGTTTTTTATTTTTTTTTCTGCCCAAAATGACAATTTTTGTCTTGGGCAAAGCCTCTGTGGCCTTGGACCAGTCCTTCGGTACAAGAATCTCATGTCTTTGCCTCTTTGGAGATATATGCTAAGTAGTCTCTAAATAGTAAATGACAACTAAAACTTAGGTGTGGTTTGTATATCAAACAATAAGGCGCATTTTCGAAAGATGCTTTGAGTCATCTCTGAAGACTTGAAAATCTTGATAATTGATGGTCCAAAAAATATATTACAAGATGAATTATTTTCGATACTTAAAAATCCATTTTTGCTCATGTCCATGCATATTGAGATTGAGATGATCGATTTGAAAATTTTTAAGCATTAAAACAACCTCCTTTAATGAATTTTTGAGGTGCGCCTTAATTTGATTCTTTAAGGCCTCACCGTTATACAATTTTTTTTCCTAAAATTTTGGGGTTAAGCTGCAAAACTTGGACGAGACTAGAATAGCCATTTTTGTCCTTTGGAATTACAATTTTAGCATCTCATAAATAAAATGAATTTTATAAATTTTAAAAATTATTTATACTTTCATTTAGAATTTAATTCTTTTTCGTATTTCTTCTAACGTTGGATGTTTCTTAGTATGCCAAAAACCGCATAAACTTTCAAATGACATGATTTAACGCGTGCTATCACGGTCTTAGGCTTTAAATAAAATAAAATAAACTATTTTAAGCTAAAAGGTATAGCCACAACTAAAAAAAAGAAAATCTAGCATATATGGAAATAGTTGAAAATAAATTATTAAACTAATGTGCTACAAGTTAAAACTGTTTTGGAGGCATGAGATCTATTTTCTTTTTAGATCTAATTTGGAAGTCACGACGATCAAGATTTTTCAACATCATAATCACATTTTCTTTTGGGTTTTTATTATACAAAGTCTGTAACCTGTTTTTTGGTTTATAGTCTCACCAAAGATATGGCTGATCGATTAAGATTTATATAATTAATTCTAATTAATTAGAAATTTTTTTTGATGATGATGAAGAATCCCAATTAAAACTGAAAATACAAAAATACAGACTTAAAGAGGGAGAGAGTTAGTTCATAGAAATTGGTTTAAGAGAGAGAGAGAGAGTTAGTTCATAGAATTTGGCTTGAGAGAGAGAGAGAGAGAGTTAGTTCATAGAATTTGGTTTGATGGAAAGAGGGAAGGGATGGTGCAACGGCTTCTCGAGTTGTTGCAAAGTCGGACGCCACCATTTGCCCAAAAACCCCCAACCCTAATTTGCTAAATTCGGTAAACGCCCTTTCTTCCGTCCACGAGACGCTAGCACATACCCTTTCGGTAAAAAGTCGAGAGATTGTGGGGTCCACGACACGCCGTCCGCATTTGACACGTGGAGTCACTCGCATATTTGGTGAGTGGAGTCCAACTCCAATGCCTTTTCTCCTCTCTCTCTCTCTCTCCTCGTTTCTCTCTCTACCTGTTTCTCTCTCTTCGTGTGCAAGTAACACGGGGAGCACGTTTTGGGGCTTCTTGTGGTTGACGTCGTAGGCTGCTCTTGCCTCGTCAACGTGGCGATCGACAGTGGTCATGTTTGGCCACTAGGTAGGTACAGAGTAAGCATGTCGTAAGTCGTTAGCGCAGGCAACAGCCGGGCCTGGGCGGGGACCGCCGGAACCTAGCCCATATGGGTGACAATGTATACGACCCGACGGGTACGCCCAACCTCATGTTCAAGTATGGGTCCAAATTTTGGATCCGAATACTATTTAGGTCCAGGTCTAGATCTTACTGGACTCGTTCCGTACTTAACCCCGTACCCATAATCATAAGATATATGATGGCAATCATGGGCCTTTAAAAATCCATTAGATGTTCATATTGTCACAATATTAACAACATTTAAAGTATTATTGGCAAAGATGGCAATCATGGGCCTTTAGAAGTCCATTATATATTCATATTGTCACAATATTAACAACATTTAAAATATTATTGGCAAAGAAGAAGAAGCTCATAATCATAGGGTATATGATATTAAAAAAAAAAGACAAAAAAACAAATACTATCGGTCATAAAGTGGCAATGAATGTGAACATACCCGGATCTGATAGATTTAGATATAAGTCCAAATTTTAACGAAAATACTATTTGGGTTTGGGTCCAGGTCCAGGTCCAGGTCTAGGTCCAGTCGGACTCGACCTGTTGCCACTCCTACTAGCCAGGCTCTATTCTTATGAGGGCAGCCTAGGCCTCGTCGGATCGCACTATGTTAAGTAAAATTCAAGAAAAAAAATGCAAAAAAAAAAATGAAAAATAAAGCTGGGCCGGGCCTATCTTGGCATGACCTAAGCCCGACTCTCAGGTCACATTTTGTGGCCCAGGCCCTTAACCCGGCGTTATTCCTCTAAGGGCCGACCTTGGCCTATCTTGCCCTTGACCTAAGCCCAACTCCTAAGCCCAACTCCCGGATCATGTTTTGTGGCATAGGCCTATAGTTTTTAGGGGCGGACCACCGGCCCATTGCCACCAATGCAAGTCGTACCATTTATCTCTCTCTTCGTCTCTCTTCCCCTCTCTCCCCTTGGCACAATCAGGTCATGCGTGCCTGTCTACTTGTGTCAGTTGCTCGTTTTGCTCGTTTTTTGAATAGTGACGTTTATAGTTCTAGTCTTGTACAAGTCTACCTCTGTCTCTCTCTTACAAGAAGGAGGTCGTACTCATCTATATCTTCCTCTCATTTAGTTTTAGTAGAACATTTTTTCGTTTCCAACTATTCCTAATCACTTGTTTTATATCACTATTTTTAAAACTAGGGGGATGGGGATGGGGATGGGGATGGCAATGGACCGGGACCTATGTCCTGGTGTGGGTTAAAAAATTGGATCTGGTGGGTCGGATATGAGTTTGAATCCAGATTAAAATCATATTTACTTTTTGAATCCTAATCTAAATCCCAATAAATCCGGACCCGATCCAACCCATTCTCAACCCTAACTATAAGCATGTCATTTCCTCTCGGTCTCTCTCTCATGTAAATTTTCCTTACCATAAGCATGTCATTGCCTCTCTCTCTATGCATATTTTCCTTACTACAAGCATGTCATTGCCTCTCTCTCTCTCTTTCTCTCTCTCTAGCTAGTTTGCCTTAACTTCTCAGAGACTCTTTGTAAGCTGACAAATAATAATTTCAACTTTATGCACAAGGTTATATGTTACTCAACTTAGGTGATAGCCGCCATTCCTTATAATGGATTACTACATGTGAAGCAATGGAAAAGTGTTCATTTTTTTATTCAATGAATTGAAGTAAAGGTTCAAAGCATCCCTCACTAAGGCTTCCAAACAAAACATCTAAGCTTGCCCCTTAAGCTTTCTCAAAAACACTAAGAACCAAGGGATATTTAGAAAGAATATCCCACAAGGAGTTATAATGACAAATCTTGTGAATTTAAGTTGGACAAAATTTGATTTGATTGATAATAACCTCAACTAAAATTAATTTTATTAATTTTCCAATTTTGGGAAACTAGGATGTTTTTTTTTTTATCGATACGCACTTACCATGAAGACATAAATTATATCTATTGCATTGTAAATTATTGTATAAGGAAGGCAGACGTTTTATTTCTTTTACTTTTAATTAAAAATGTATTTTCTTTTTAGTAATATTACCAATGCTATTTTATCCTTTTCATTTTCTTCTACCTCTTTGTTGATTTCTAAGTACAAAAAAAAAAATGAAGAGTAAAAGATAGGTGGTAGTATTTTAAAACCCGGTAATTTTTAATCTGAATCGTTTGTACCAATAGGAATCAGGCGGGACTGAACCAATTCTAAAATGGTACGGGTCCCTACCCGTTTCCACCCCAAAACCTCCCTTCTATTTTTTTTTTTTTTTTTCTATTTTTTTAAACATATCTAATGTTTTCTTTTAGGTCCCCTCTAAATCCCCACCCCATAAACCCATATTTAAGTTTTTATTTTATTTTATTTATTTATTGATATTTTCTCAATCATCGAACCTATCCAGAGCCAATCCAACACAGATTTGTCGATTAATGATCTACCCATTTAACAAAGTTTTTAAACATTAGGTGGCACTAATCCTCGGAGAACTGCAATTCGTTTCATTCTTGGTCTATGAAATTTGCCAATAAGAAAAAAAAAAAGACGCCTTCATGGGGATTAGCTCTTCAAGTATTTCATAAATGCATTAATCACCGTCCAGTTGATGGATGCCCATACCGTCTTCCAAGTGAAATCGCAGACCGGTGAGTCCCACATTCTCTCCATCACCATCTAACCGATTTATTGGAATGTAATGACCTCATATTCCATGTGCCATTGAGGCATGACATATTTTCGTTACCCTTTTCTGTTGTAGACTTGTAGTCATTGGGCAGGACTTAGGGGTGGAAATACCCTGACCTGACCCGGGACTCAATGGGTAGACCCGTGTCTCTATGGGTTCAAAAAGTGGACCCAATCACCCAATGGGTCGGGTTTGGGTCCAAATCATGGATCCGAAGGTTATTTGGGTCCGGGTCCAATTCCATGTAGACCAGACGCATATCCATACCCAACCGGGACAGTGTTGAAATTTCTTGGTCGGGGTCCAAGTTTCACATTATATTTCCAAGTCCGGATTAAGGTTTGGTGACTTCGGGTCCAGCTGGACCCAAACCCAACCCGACCCGACCCATTGCCACCCCAAGGGCAGGAGTCAAACTTTGAGAGCCTTCGGGTAAGATCATGGGTCACGTATTTTATGAATTGCCCAAGGAAACTTCTAAGATGCGTGTCATCCATAGTTTCCCTTAACACAAGAAAGAAGTGTTGTTATCTTTATTTACTCTTGCAGATACTCTATTTTGTCTAATTGGGTTCCTAGTCCTAGGTGTTTTTTAACAACCTGAACTTTAACCTTAGGCTAAAGACTTATCTGGCTTAACACTCATAGAAAACTGCCATGTACACCATATGATGCCCTAGAATCACTAAGATTGACACTTATAGACTTTAAATGCTATAAACACACCAAAAGTCATCCAAATTAACCTAGATCTATATCTAGGTTGTAGTGGATCTCATAAGCTTTTAAACGGTTTAAGAATTGCTCAATTCTGATGTATTATTTGAAAGAAGGGTAAAAACCAACGCCTTAAAAATGGAATCAGGACCCGAATCATTCGAATCATGATTCTGATTTGAAATGCTCAATCTGGACAATCCAGCAAAATGGCAGATTTCAAATCCACCCAGAGTTCCAACAAAAATAGTGAATTTCAAATTATTTTGAATCAAACAAATATAAATTTTTGAAATGCTCATTCTGGACAATCGAGCAAAATGGCAGATTTCAAATCCACCCAAAGTTCCAACAAAAACAATGAATTTCAAATTATTTTGAATCAAACAAATATAAATTTAAATCATTTTAAAGTTTAAACTAAAATTACATACACCCCTCTGAAAATACAACATTGCACATGAAACCCTTTGTTCATTTTGGTTTCAAGCAACCGGGTATTAATGAAGTAAACTTTCATGAATCCCCTTCAGCCCAATCTCTTCCCTTTCCCCATTTCTTTATCCCTGCGTATGTCGTGCACAATGCCTGAGCTCCATCAGTAAAAAAGAGCTCCAAGAATTAGAATTTCCGCCCCAAATTTGCCCATGAAAATGCCTAACTATCTTAGCCGACCTATCTCATTTCAAGACGAAATTTCAGTAAGTTTATTTGTTGCTGTGAACCTTGCAGATTGCTAGGCAATGGCTGGAGTTTTTATGGCAATTATCAATGCAGGAATTTCCACAGATCCAACCACATTGAGCTCGAACAAGAGCCATGGTGGTGGCCAGAATTTTGAGATTCCCGCAACCTAATCACCTGTTTTATTTGAAATTGTGTTTTATATGGTGAGATGGGTATTCTAACAAAATTGAGAATTCTGACGAGTGTTTTTTTATTTTTTTGTAATACAGTGCGCTACAGCGTTCCATCGATCAATTGATCGAATATTGACCCAGACTCTTCTCTTTCTTTTTCAGCTCTCCTTTTCTCCCGTCTCTTCTCTCGTTTATCTCCTTTCTGTACAAAATAGAATACCCCAACTCAAAAAACATTTCTCCCTCTTATGCTTTTAGTTTATTTTTAATTTTCATAGATATGTTTTGATTGAAATTTATTTTTTTTTTAAAATTGAAACATTAGTTTCTCAAAGGTTTTAAGCTAGATTAAGCGACTGCCACTTGTAAAATTTGTAAATAGGAAAGATATGTGAGAATTTGGTGTCTTTCTCTATTGATATTGAGCTATGTATAACAATATACAACTGGTATAATAACATACAACAATATCCCTTGATTAAGGTGATGATGAATAATAAATCTTTACAAAGTAGAAGGTTACAAATATGGCCAAGTGAATCTCTATCAACTAGAAAAGTAGATATGACCAAATCAATCTCTACAAATTATGAAAGTCCAATTAAATCTCTACAATTAAGAAAATGAGCTATACAATCCTCAATACTCTCCCTCAAGCTGGATTGTTGAGGAACCGATCTTGCAATAATCTTTTGAGAGTGAAACCGGGCTTGCAAAAATGCTTTCAATGAGGAAATATCATGGGCATCATTGCTAGTGACAATCACATCATCAACATAAACTAAAACAACTATAAAAGATTGACCGGCGTTGGATGTGAATAGAGAATAGTCCGCAATGGATAGTTGAATCCAGTGAGCTTGGGAAAATTTGTCAAACCAATTTTGAGATACCTGTTTAAGACCATATAGAGACTTTTGCACTCGGCAAACTAGATGCTCCCCCTTATGAGGATGACCCAATGGAACTTCCACGTATATTTCTTCATATAAATCCCCATGCAAAAATGCATTATTGACATCTAATTGATGCAATTTTCAGCCCTTTGCAGCCGCTATAGCTAAAAGACATCTCACAGTAACTAACTTTGCTACAGGAGTTGAATGTCTCATGATAGTCCAACCCTTCCATTTGGGTATAGTCCTTCGCGACAAGACGTGCTTTGTAGCGATCGAGTGTCGTCTGCTTTGTACTTAATCTTGTACATGCATTTACAACCAATGGGGTATTTCTCGGGGCAAGAATTGAACAATCCAAGTATTGTTGAGATCAAGAGCCTTAAGCTCAGTTTCCATAGCATCACGCCAGTGGGAGTGTTTGACAGCTTGTGCATAAGTCCGTGGTTCTTTATTAGAATAAAAGTTTATAAAAAAAAAACACGTTGAGTTGAAAAAAAGTTGGAATCCAAAATAAAATGAGAAATGGAATATAGTTTACCAAGAGAAACAGATGGAGGTTGTCAGAGTGAAGCCGAATTGGTGAGAGACGAGTGTGTGTGAGCTTGGGAAGTTCACAAGTAATAAATAAGACGAGTGGAATACCGACTAACACGTTCCGAACGACACACGGGGGTAAGAACGGGAATGGACGGAGCAAGTATCATGGTTTCAGCTGGCAGGGATGGAACTAGGGTAGGTGATTCATGAGTAGGTGGCACCTCAATATTAGGAATAGGTATGTTTAAAGATGGAATTTCAAGTCTCATTGCCCACAACATGCATGGGAAGAACCGTGAGAATTGTCTCATGTTCCATATTTTTGTCTTGAAAATGGAACACATATTGACTAGTGAAAATGGTCTCTTTTTGCAATTCAAAGGCACGGTAGCCTTTCTGTCCATGAGAATATCCAACAAAAATACATTGTTTAGACTTAGGATCAAATTTGTGTTTATGAATATCACTATTATGAGCATAACAGAGGCATCTAAAAACACGTAAATGTTCATAAGATGACTTACTTTTAAACAATACTTCATGCGGAGCTTTGCTAGACAATATGGGTGTGAGAATTTTATTTATCAAGTATGTTGCAGTTAAAATACATTCACTCCAAAATTTAATAAGAAGATGGCCCTGAAAGCGTAAAGCACGTACCGCTTCAAGTAAGTGACAGTGTTTGCACTCAACAATGCCATTCTGTTGGGGTGTATGTATGCATGTTCATTAGTGGAGGATCCGATGTTCCTAAAAAAGGGTTTACCTAGTGTCAGACAAGAACTCAGCTCCATTATTGGTTCGAATCTGTTGAACATGACAATTGAACTGGGCTTGTACTATTACAAAAAAAAACTTTAGAAAATGGTAAGTATCAAATTTGAACATCATCAATTAAACCCATGTGTATTGTGAACAGTCATCTACAATAGTCAAGAAATAATTTGCTCCTGAGTGGAATGGAGTAGAGTATCTACCTCATATATCACAATGGATTTAGTTAAAGGTTTTTAGATTTATTCAAGCTAGAAGAAAAAAGAATTTTAGTTTGTTTAGCCAAAGTACATACTTCACAAAAAGAAATAGAACATGGAGATAATTTAAATTTGAAAAATGCAAACTAGACATTTGGTGCCGAGAAGGATGCCCTGGCCTCTTATGTCATAACTCAGTAGAATGACTTTGAATGGTAGGCATTGCAGTGAGATTATTAGGGACACCAGAAACGAAGTGATATAAACTGTCTTGCACCTCACCGGCTCCAATCAACTTTCTCGTGCTCAGGCCCTGAAAGACATAAAAGGTAGGGAAATTTATAGCAATACAGTTCATGGAACTAGTTAATTTGCTTACTGAGAGAAGATTGTAATTGAAATTTGGAACATAAAAAACATTATCTCGGCTAATAGTTGGACTCAAGTTGGATTCGCCTAGATGAGTAATGGAAGTAGTGCTACCCTTAGGCATGCAAACAGGTAAACCATTATGATTTGGAACACAAGTTGATAGACTAGAAGTGAAACAAGTAAAGTGGTTAGATGCTCTGGAATCAATGATCCATGAGTCATCATTGTTTTTGGGAATGAATAAAAGACTTCCATATCTGCAGCATTTGCAACAATAGGTTGGGTTTCAACTATGGACATCAACTGTTGATATTGAATCGAGGTTAAGGAAGGAAAGTTCATCTTAGATTAACCTGGGACAGTTGCACTATTGTTGACGAACTCTACACCCGAACTAGTGTTGATGTTCTACTGGCCATGGTTAGCTGATTGCATGGTTGAGTTGTGAGCATGTGGCTGACCCTTGGCCTTGTGATGACCAGCAGGATATCCCACTAACTGGTAACACTTTTGTTTGATATGACATTTGCGACCACAAATGTTCACAAAATGGACGTGGCTTCTTTCCACCATAGCGCCCTCTCTTATCCAAATTTGAATGAGCTACAAGAGCAACTACTTCTCCTTGCAAGGTTTGACAAATTTGCAACCCCTTTTGTTGTTCTTTTTGCAAGACTAAGGAGCAAACTTTACTGATATTGGAAAGAGGGTCCACAGCCCAAATTTGACTACGAACGGTCCCAAAAGAGTCACTCAGTCCCATTAAGAAATGGTACACTCGTTTGAGTTGCTGTTGGGTCTACATCTCCTTAAACGATCAACATGTGCATGTAAGAATTTTTGTGTACGAGGCTCGTTCGTCCCAGATGGCCTTCATAGAAGTAAAGTAAGAGGCTATTGAGGATTTCCCTTGTTGGATAGTAGAGAGCTTCCTCTTGAAATTATAGATCTTTAGACCATTTCCTTGAAAAAACCTATCATCGAGATCTATCCAAATTTCATATGCGGTATCCGCATATGCAACACTATCTACAAGGTCTTTGAAGATTACGTTGAGTAACCACGAAACCACAATGTGGTTGCATCTCTCCCAAGTCTTGACAGCAGTAAGTGGTTCGGATGGTTTGGAAAATGAACCATCTACAAATCACAATTTATTTTTTGCTCCTAGGGCGACGATCATGACTCTTCTCCACGTGTTATAGTTGTCTCCAAAAAGAGTTTTAGAGACAAGTACGGCTCCGGAATTGTCAGAGTGACGGAGATAATAAGGAGAAGGGAAGTCGGAGACAGAAGGCTTGCTACTTTCAAGTGAAAAATGAGACTCGTTACGTGATTGCGAGTTTCCATCATTTCCATTCTGTGTCATGGCTTGAAGGTGAAGAAGAGAGATGACAAGTAGGTTCGCTATGGACTTACTACTCTGATACCATGTAAAATTCATAAATGGGAAAGAGATGTGAAGATTTGGTGTCTTTCTCTATTGATATTGAGCTATATATAACAATATACATATAACATATGATATAAGAATATACAGCAATATCCATTGATTGAGGGGATGATGAATAATAAATCTCTACAAACTAAAAAGTTACAAATATGCCAAAATGAATATCTACTTACTAAAAAAGTAGATATGACCAAATCAATCTCTACAAAGTAGGAAAATCCAAGTAAATCTTTACAATTAGGAAAGTGAGCTATCCAATCCTCAGTACCAATAGCGATTCTAGGAATGAGATTGTAAAATCTCTGATATGAGTCATAATTTGACCATACTCCATTTTTTATATTTTCAAATTCTGAAATATATGTTTAGTTTGCACTTAGATTAAAGAGGTTAATTTGTAAAATTTCCCTTTTGAGATTCGATTATAAACAACCCTTCGTTTTTTTCATGGAACTCTTCCAATGGTATGAGGCCTTGCTATATGATGTCTGAAAATTGAATCATGTCGAGACTCATACCATTCTGGAACTAGTTCCCATCTGTTTCAATAATCCGAATTGGAAATTAGTGGATTTTAAACAAACAATGACAAACCAATAATTGCACGTGAAAAGTACTTTTGAGAGAGAGAGAAAGAGACTTGTTCTATTATTGCATAAGCAAAATATTTGACATCAATTGAATTTATGTGAAAAATGAGAAAGATTTAGTGCTCCATGGGAGCATTATGCGCTCCATCTGCAAAATCCTAACTGGGAATATTGTTGGGATCCTAAATTTTGGGGTTGTAACTAACTACACCTAATGACCAACCTCAACAAAAAAAGTAAAGGATAAAAAAAAAATACAAACTCTAAAAATGAGTGAAATAAACCACAACTATCCAATTTTTGGATGATTAGATCTAGGTGTTTAGAAACTTAAGTTTTTTTTCGTTTTTTTTTACTATCTGCTGATTCTAAAGTGAATCCAAAATACATTTTTTCTGGCACGAGGTGCTCCATGAGCACGCCTTGAATCTCGGGCTCCATGCGACCATATTGTGCCTTTTATTTGGTCAATCACGCAAGGATTTTGTGGACCCCAAAAGCTCTCAAAACTTTCTTATTTCACACAAAATCAATTTATTTTTAAGAGTTGTTTACAGCCAAATGCGAGAGAGTTTTTGATGGATAATTTTTTTTATCTATCAAATTACCATATGAAGAAAAGAAGCCTGATATTGGCATATCATTTTCTTCTTCAAATTTTTGGCAGTGCCAACTAATTTTTTGCACCAAAAACAATATTAAACTCCTGCAACTAGATCTAAAATAAAATAAAAAGAATCAAAAGGGAGAAAAATAAACAACTTACCTACCCGGGCTAGTTGGCCCCGGGATACCCAAAACCCAGAGTTTGGGTTAGTTTCATATGTTTCTTAGGCTCAAGGCTATTTGGGGTGTTGGGTAAGCTTAAAGTTTAGATTTTAGGTTTGAAAAGCCAACTAGAGTCTACTAATTGTTGTGGTACCTAAGGTTTAGGAACTTTAGAAAAGTTGCCAATTTCAAAATTAGGTGTCTACTAGAATTAAAAAGACTCTCTAAAGTCTAAGGCAATTCGAAACTCTTTTGTTTTTTCTTTTTAATAGTTTAGTAGGGATGGAACTTAAAACATCATATTGTACCATGTTAACCTAGCCCAAGGGGAATTTCAAACCAGAATAACTCTTAATCTTCTATTTTATCATAACTTGAAAGGCTTTAAAGTTGGTTCCAATTAATTGTAGGTTACAAGTCGTGCGGTCTTGGTGGACTGCCGTATAAGCACATTTGAACTGGTAATTAATTGAAGGGCAACATGTGAAGGAAAGGCCTTTTTGTTAGGGATTATATATTATGAAACCATTTAATTTGGAACAAGAAAATCACCGTTACTTTTTGCTGTGGTGTAATTCAATAGATGACAGCATGTCAGAACATTTGAAAAAAAATTTGTATCTAAACGATGATACGCCCTCAACGATCCGATTTCAAATTTAATAGTCAATTACAATTGTGGCTTTCTTGTATAAAAGGTAAAAGAAGCGACTACCATTACGGCATGCCCTCAAGGGCTACCATCTAAGTTGGATGGTTCAATCACTACCATCCAACTAAGTTGGACGAGACGGTAGTCGTTAGGTGGCTCAAGTTTATATGTAGGCATATGTCGATGCATATATATATTTTTTTTGTTAATAGGAGAGAGAAAGAGACTGGGAATTAGCTCAAGTGCAACATGTGGAAGATAGGCGTTTGTTTTTTTTTTTAATAGGAGAGAGAGAGAGTTTTTCTTTTATTGGTGAGATAACATAGAGTTATCAAGAGACCGGGAATTAGCTGAAGTGCAACCTGTGGAAGAGAGGCGCTTGTTTTTTTTTAATAGGAGAGAGAGTTCCTCTTTTATTGGTGAGATAACGTAGAGTTATCAATATTGGATCGAGACTTGTGGTCCAACCAATCGAACTGCCTACATGTGCCTTGGCTAGTTTGAGACAAAATAAATAAATGCCCAGTCAAAACTAATATTTGATTGATTTTGATCGGTATGACAAGCGAGTTTGGATTGATTCGACTAACAAATAAAATTCAAAACATTTTTTTCTAAGATATTACATATACTTTTATTCATATCTATCAATCTTTTTAAAAGTTGGTCAAACTAGCAGTCAAATCGATATTGACGGGACGAAACACCTTATTGGTTCGATAGCTAGTCCAATCTTAATAACACTGAGCTGAATGTAATATTTAGTAAGGACCTACAAGCAGTGTTATTATGATCTAACTCATCATTAAACATGAGAGGGATCTGGTTCCGTCAAAATCGGTCTAAATATTAATTTGATCAGATTTTAAAACATTTAAAAAATATAAAAATAATTAAAAATTATGTTTTATCTACAAAAGTGATGCCCACTTTGTTTGGCCTATCAAATTGTCAAAACCAGTCAAAACCAATAGGTAAGCTTATCCGAAAAAACATAATAAGATAATAAGATAAAGTATGTAAATTAATTTGGAGTGTAATCATCATCATCATTATCATTTTTTTAATTTTTTTTTTTTAAAATTATTTGATATCGGCTACACGTACTCCAATCCGCTACTTAAAATCTATGAAGGGTCTATCTGGAGTGTGATATTATAAAAGAATATTTTGATGGTCGTTTGAATGAGCGTAGGTAAATTAGTTTGGAGTTTGATACAGGGTGTTGTTTCTTTTCGAGCCATAGGCTCCATGTGTGGATATGATTCTTTCGACCTTTCGTGTGGCCCATCATTCTCTCTCTCTCTCTCTTTCACTACCATTTGCTACGATCAATGGACTTCAGAATGCTTGCCCTCCCTCCATTTGCATCTCTCTCTCTCCTCTGCTTTTCTCTCTCTACTCTCTCTCCTCATCACTTAAACAACGGGTAACCATCTCGGACTTTCAAGCCCTAGTTTTATTCTTCTCATGTCACCTGCTAATTTTCTATTCCTTCTCTGTGTTTAAATAATGAAGTCGTAAGAGTTGCTGAATTAGTGACTCAATTGTTTGATTACCGTTTCCAAGTTCCTTTCTTATTGCCTCTCTGAAGAAATTGTGCATTGGGATTAGGGTTTCTACTGAAGAATTGCTTGTAACTGTGTTTGCTATTTTATTTTTCTCCGTGGTTAGTGTTTCTAAGTTTGTAACTTTGCTTGTTATTACCTTTTGAGTTTTCTTAGCTGATGAATTTGCTTATTGAGTTTTCTTAGCTGATGAATTTACTTTTGAGTTTTCTTAACTGATGAATTTTCTGTGATCAGAATACTCATTATGAATTTTTATCATGGGCCATTTCCTAAATTTTCAGGATAATAGACTAATGATTAATTTATATGTGAGCATTTGTAAGTTGGTTGATTAGTGTATTTCGTAAGAATTACCTACTGTAGAATCTATGATTGCATAAAGTATCGGTAGTAACTCTTTGTTGTTTTAGGGTTCTTTTCAATTACTGTCGGAATTTGCTAGCTTAGGGCATTTTCTTTAATTTGAGGTAGGTTGTCTGATAGACTTGCAAAATAAACGGTTAGATTTATTTGATGACATCAATCTAAATTTAACTTCTAATTTGTTATGGATGTATTGTTTACGAACTAGTGTTGCACGAACATGTGTCTATGAGTGTCGAAGTTGTCTAGTACACCAGCCTAAAAACACAATATAGCTAGACATCCATACAATACCTTTTATAAATAAAAATACTGTATTTTTTTATAATAAATTATATAGTTTCCATTATTATAACACCAACTAAATGGATGGAGAGACCGTAGAACGAACAAGATAAGCTCATAATAAGCTGAGATTGAGCCCCCCATGTGCTCATATTTAAATTTTTAATGTTTTTATATCCACAGGGTCCCCAAGTGTCAAGATTTTGATACACGATGCTGTGCTACATGTCGCAGTAACACTGTTGCTTACCCTAAAATCTAAAGAATAAGTAAAAACTTGAGGCATGACATGCTTTGAAGAATTGAAGTTCAGGCAATTGAATATCCATTGGTTATTAAATCTGAATTATGAAAGGAACCATGAACCAAGGGGCACTAATGTTTGTAATCATATTGTAAGTTACATTAGTTTTATACTATAATGATTAATGGCAATCTTCACAAATTGCTTTTTAATTGCTGTTAATTGCTATGATGTCATTAATTTTCTGATTCTCAATATCATTTGCTGATTCTCAAATATTGACATTATACACAAATCAGGGGATTCATATCTATAAAAAAATAGAGGATTCACCATCAGCAACAGAATGGCACTTGACATCTGTGTATAGACTTGGAAATGTGCTACATATCTAGCATATCACGATAGTTATAGATGAGAGCTTCCCTTTATGAAACGGACATTGTCTTATGGAGATAACAATAGCATGATCCTGATTGTATGTGAACTTATGTCTCATTGCTCTAAGAAATGTGGCGAACTGCCATTATATTCATGAGAAGCTATGATTTGTTGTTATTTCTAAATCCCATTTTTTTGTTAAACCCTAGTTTGTAGATTCACTTACCAAGGGAATGACCAAAGACATGCTTTGTTTCTAGTAAGCATATTTCCAATGGTAGACCTCACGTGGTTAGTTTGAATCATCATCATCATCATCAGAGCCTTATCCCAACTATTTGAGATCAGCTACACAAATCATGTTTTGCCATTCTGCTCTATTAAAGGCGATACCCTCAGTAAGATCATAAGTCTCCATATCTTTTCTCACTGCTTCCATCCATATCCTTTTGGGCCTTCCCTTTGTCCTTTAAGAGTCTACCACTTGAACCAAATCGTACCTCCTGACCGGTGCTGTATTGGGTCTGCACTACACATGACCAACCCATATTGTCACGCATTGGAACCACTCCTAAGTTCCCTTGAATGTATTCATTCCTAGTTCTATCCTTTCTTATCTTGCTACTCATCCATCAACATTCTCATCTCAGCTACACTCATCATATTGGCGTATTGTTTCTTAACCGCCCAACATTCCATTTCATAAAACAAAGCTGTTCTTACAACTATCCTATAGAACTTCTCTTTCAGCTTCATAGGTAATGCGGTGATCACATAAAACTTCAGTTGCACAGCTCCACTTCGCTTACCCAGCTCTAATTCTATGTGCGACATCTCTTCAGTCTCTCTATTTTCCTGGATTATTTATCCAAGATATTGAAAATATTCTTTTTTAGGTATTTGTTGGCCATCAATATTCGCTCTTCTTTGTTTCTATCGTTGTTATTGCTAAACTTGCATTCAATATATTTTACCTTATTCCAGCTAATTTTAAAACCTTTAAATTTTATAGCATCCCTCCAAAGTGATGCCACTTCTAATCGCGTCGATCCAAACTATCATTCACAAACAACATAGACCATGGTACCTCATCTTGTGGATGTCTAGTTAACTCGTCCATAACTAAAACAAAGAGATATTAGCTCAACGCTAACTCTGATCTATGTTTGTTGTCACTGAAAACTCACTTGTTTCTTCACAAGTTTCCGTACACTATTTAGTGCTCCCATATCTCTCACCATATCGATATAGCATCTAGAGACTATTTTTTTTCCCAACATCCACCAAATTAAATCTCTAGGTAACCTATCATAGGCTTTCTCTAAATCAATAAAGACCATGTAGATATCTTTTCCCTTCTCCGTGAACTTCTTAATTAGTTGCCTAAGTAGGAAAAGGGCATCAATTGTTGGCTTCCTTGCCATAAAACTGAATTGATTATCTGATACGCTTGTTTTATACCTTAGTCGTTGCTCAATCACTCTTCCACAACTTTATAGTATGGCTCATAAGTTTAGTCCCTCGATAGTGTGCACAATTATGTATCTCTCTTTTGTTCTTGTAAATAGCTACCACAATACTTTTCCTCCTTTTGTCTGACATTTGCTTTGATCTCAACACCTTGTTGAACAGCTAGGTCTGCGAGCATATGCCAACCTCCCCCATGCACTTCTAAATCTCTTTTGGGATACCAACTGGTCTAAAGCCTTTCCTTATCTTCAACCTCCCCAAAGATTCTTTCATTTCAGATATCCTAATCCTGCAAAGATTCAGGATTCATAGAAAGTTGCGGCAAAGTTTTACACAAGCTGCCCACCAAACACAACCCTACTCCTTTACCTAGGCTTCGGAACAGGTAAAGTACCGAAATGTGTATCTTCTAATGTTTATTATGCATGAGGTTTGCAATCATTGGTTTAGTAAACAGGTGTATCGCTGCCATCTTTCCTTGTGTAACTGGTTGAGGATGGTGGTTTAGATGTTTTAGAGGGAGGATGGGGGCCATTTGAGCTATAGAAAGATATGTGGGTACTCCTTTGGTTAATAACTAAATGCATTGAATATTCGCTATCATATTTGATTGTGTGATGAGGAAGGAAAGCATCAGTAGCAAGTCGCATGGTTAAAGAAATTTGGGATATCTGTAACTCTCTTACTGATTATATTATTCATACTGATTATATTATTCAAGTGTAACCACCAAGGACAGTTGGCTCCTGTGGGTGATATAGGTTAGTACCTGGTGAGATATTCCACATTGACATTAGAAGTCTTATGAGCTATGATTGGGGTATACTTTCTTTTATTACTCTTTGCAGATTGATTGGGTCATTTGTTGGTTAGAATAAATTTGTGTTTGAATACCTATGGTATATATCATTGCAAGGGCTGGGAAGTAGATATTAATGATCCTTGAGAATAGGGATGGCAATGGGTCAGGTTCTCGAATCCAACTTGGGTCCAAAACTTGGACCCGAACCCAACCCGGCTTGGGTCCGGGTCGAGAGCCAAATAAAAATATTTTAAAAAAGTATTCACAATATATATTTCAAATATACACACACATCATACATAAACAGGCAAATTTATCAAAACTATAGTTGTTGGAAACGTCTGTGATTCCAAATCGTTTCTGGAACAAGGTTTGGAGCTAGTCTACGGAATACAAGAAGTGAGAACAAGGGCAAGCTCCCTTTATCTTCTTTCCTTGAATTATAAAATTAGTACATGACATAGTAATTCTTCTTTGTTAAATGTAGTTTTGAGTCTTTTGACTTTTGAAAATTGAGTTATTCGATTTTTAGTTAATTTCTCTGATATTTAATGATCAATTTAACCTAAATCACCACACAGGGCACTTCGCTCATATCCTTATTATCTTCTTATTTTACTTAAAGAAAAGCATTGTTATCCTCTTATTCGACTTGAAGAAATGACGGCGCTGATCATATATTAAACATTATTACATTAGTAGTTTAGCACCCACACCGTTTACCAAACATTATTAAATTTATTCTTGGTGAGAGTTCTTAAAAAGTAACATGGAATGAGGATGGAAATTAGTAAATAAGAAAATAAAAAAGTTAACATATTACTTATGTTTTAAATTTTGATTGTATTGCTGTGTGCAACAACTTCAAATTCTCTCACGCTCATACATATCGCGCTCACTCATGATTGAGCACACATCGAAGGGTTCCTGCTTTCCCTATGCTCACATATTACTCATATTTTAAATTTTGATTTTATTGCCGTGTGCAACAACTTCAAATTCTCTCACGCTCTCATACATGTCGTGCTCACTTATGATTGAGCACACATCGAAGGGTTTCTGCTCTCCTTATGCTCACATTGCTTCCTGACAACGTGGATTCGTAATTCTTTAATACTTTGAATCAATGTTTAGCATAAGTAGAATTGTATTGTTGTGTAGCAAGGAATCACGATGTCTTCGATATAGAAACTTGACTCCAATCAACATGGATTCGCAATTCCAAAATTTTTGGAATCAACGTTTCTCACAAGCAGAATCGCATTCTTGTGTAGCTAAGAATCATAAAGTCGTTGACATGGAATCTTGATTCCGGCAATCCAGGAATCGAGATTCCTAAACTAGGTGGAATCGCGTTCTGCAAAAAATGGAAACGTGATTCCTTTCTTTTAAAATCGACTTTCGCCGGATGAAATGCTGAATCGAGATTTCAAAACGGAATCGCTACCCTCATAGGCGATTCGAGTAACTATAATCAAAACATTATATATTCCAAAAAATATTTGTATATCATATATGTATGTATATTTATATATAATAAAATAAATATATATGTATATGTATGTATGTATGTATAAAAGTATTTGTGTGTGTGCATATACATATGTTTGGGTCGGGTTCGAAATCAAGTCGACTTGGACCCGGACCCGGACCCGACCCAGACCCGACACAAGTCCAAGGTTTGGATCTGGACTCAACCCACTAGGTCCAAAGCTTGGACCCGGATGGGGTCGACCTGTCGTATAATCGGATTGCCACCCCTACTTGATCAGGTGATTCTAGGATGCATCACACTAATGACAAACTTAGAATTTACTAATATGAAACTTTTAAAAAGAAAATGCCCTTACAAATATAAAAATTAATGCAATAACTTGTTTGAAAATTTTGAAAAGGCCATATTTATAATTTGAACTTACTTTTAAAATTCAATCATTATTCTAAAAGTCAAAAGGATCTTTTAAAATTCGAAAATGAGTTTGGAGTGATTCTAAAAGGGCAAAAATATCCTTCCTAAATTGCATGAATTATTTATAGCCAAAAGTCATTTTTGAATAAATAAGGCCATTTTGTGGTCAAAAGTGTTGCAGTATTAAATTTTAAATTCACCATTAGTATGGTGTATCGTAAAATAACCTATGTATTTACGATGGGAATGATCTCACGTCGCCGTGCCATTGAAAAATAATGAAACCACTCCTTAAAAACCATGTTTGTGGCATTTGTTTGACCACAAATTTTGTACACACAATCCTTTCATCCCAATAATCAATTTCTAAACAAATAAAATTCAATTTTCCCCCTAGATATGGTCAAATAAGCGCCTCCAACAATGAATCTGGACCATCCATTTGGTAAATTTCAAGATCGAGGCCTTTACGAATTCAGAATCAATTTTTTCTATTGTAACATTGCTAATGTAATGATAATCTGAGAATTGTGATGAGAAAAAATATCCTTCTAGGCTTGGATCTAAGCATCTCACTAAAATGGACTGTCTATTTTAACTGGGCTAAAAAAAAGTTTTCTAAGGTATGTTTTTAAATTTTGCTTTTTTGTGATTGTTCATGGTATATTTAAAAATTGGGGTCAAACAAATACCCTTAAACACGTGGGTTAACAAGCATAAATCGTGGTGTAAATGTGAAATATTCAGGCTAAGTTAACAATGATCTTGATTGAGAGTTTTTTTTTTTCCCTCTGTGTGTCTGTTACAGATTACACTGTTTATGCCATTCACTTTTTCTCATGCTAGATTTAAAATTTGGAGGTCATTTAACTATCTAGTAGATAAAGATTTGTTTGCTTATTGAATGTGCTGAAAGCTGCACTAGAGCTTGAGGTGTGCCCTACTCGGAAATTATCTCATGTAGGAAATTCAGGATTGAAACTTGGAACAAGTCTATACCAGGGTGTAGATGTGAAAGATTGAAAGTTAAATGAGTGCTGATGAGGTTAAGATCATAGCATGCACCATGTCATGCCCCACTATAAATACAAGTAAAACTAACTACCTTTCATTGTTCTTGGACATTATTTCATAAATGTATTCCGTCTGTAATTAATCTTTGTTGTGGAGAAGTTCTCTTTTCTTGTGGAGAAATTCTCTTTTGGATATTGATGGAACTAATTATACCAGTGAGATGGTTTCAACTACTTACTCTGCAACTTCTGATTATTTCAGGATACATGCCTCAAAAGTTCAAATGCCTAAAACTATACTAGGGCTGTCGAGCTCCGTTTTCCTCCGTGTCGTTTTTTTTTTTTTTTCTTTTTGTGGTTATTGCAATTTGGCGTCTCACTGTATCAGTAGCATATGGCTATCACGACATGCAAGATTTTTGGTGGAATAATGGCAACTGATGTAGTGAATTATGCTGATCCTCGTGGGACTTTGCGTTCTGTCTCCAAATTCTCCCATCATAATGGACTACACCTTGTGAGCCAGAGGATTGTGTTTGGGAAATCTAAGAAGGGAGAACTTATTGGACACAACGTCAGCTTGTTTTGTGGGGACATTTGGGGCATTCAAAGAAATTCCTGCAAACCTGTGGCCCCCTTGGAACATACCATGCCATGTCTCTCTTCAAGAACACAAAATACTGAAACCCAAGAGTTCTGTAGAGACCCTGAAGATTGCCAAGATCTATCTAGGTACGAAGTATTTTGATGGCTTGTGAGTTTCATGTCAAGTGCTTTGCCTTTGTTTTACTCTAGCAAGATAGGAATTGTAATTAAATGGAATGGATGCTTTTTGAGCAATGTATCATTTTAGCAGACAAGAAAAAAGAAAATATGAGTTGCAATCACAATGTATGTCACATTTATTTACAGCAATGTTTGAAAACTTGGATCAATGACTAGGATCGGCTGTCTAGAAAACCGTTTTGGATCAAGGGATCAGCGGTCCAGATCGGCAAGATCCGGCATTAAAAAAATTCAAAAAATAACTGAAATTTCTTAAAAATATTTTATGTTTTAAAAAAAATAGTGGTATTGCATTATAGTTTTTCATTATTTTACTGAAAATACATAAATGCCAAGAACCTGTCTCATACCTGAGTGTTTGATATCCATTACATTCATTTCATAGTCAAAATGAGGTTTAAAATGCAACTCATTACAATAAAATGTATCTCTCCAACTCGAATATTTATAGTGGTAAAAAAAAGGAAGCGTACAATTGCTTTTGACCTTTTGATTTAATAGAGAGAAAAAAAGCTATGACCCTCACCAAGACCTATCGTGGTTTTTTTATTTTATTCTTTTCTGAATAATATTGTACTTTATGATGTTATGAATAAAATGGTAGTAATGTTCATCAAAAAGAAACTATAGGCTCTTACCATTTGCTTGTAAAATATAACATTCTGATGTTCATAAAGATAACATATTTCTATCATCCTATTTTTAAATTAGCAAGATGAGATCAATACTTGTAAATGTAAAAATGGATATCCGAATTTCAAATCAATAAAATCCTCTTAAGTAGGTCTCCTGCTGGACAGAGCTAGTGCATAGTATGATCCTGCAAGTGCACTCTATGCCCGCCCAAATTTTAAGTAGTTTTCATCTTATGTACACTGTTTTTTCCTTTTTACAGCCTTCATTGTATCTCCCACTTTGGGTTGAATTGGTCAATTTTTGGGTAGAATTTCTGGCAACTAAAATTGGCAAAATTGAAAGGAAAATGAACAAATTTTGAAAGGCATCATCAAAAGAAAACTACTAATATGGCCACTTGAGCCTTTGTACTCTTAAATGTATGGCTCTGATGAAAGGCCTTGTGGCTTCCTAGCTGTTCAGCTTCTGTGCATTGCACGCTGACAATCACTTGGATTTTTCTTGTAAATAAAAAATAAGTGGCAAAGACTAGAGAGAAAAGGAGAAAGAAGAATTAGTTCCACATCGGGAACATAGAGGGTGTCATTCCACTATAAAAAAGGTTACCATTCTCTTGAACAAAAGCATAGAGTAAGGCGGACATAAGCATGAGCATGGGGTGAGACCAGCTAATAAAATAAAATAAAATAATTTGAAAAGTAGAAATGTGAAAACTTGAAATTTTCAAATGAAAAAGTAAAAAAAAATGTGGGAATTGGGCTGGTCAATCCGGTTCATTGATAAAACCAGCCAGTTCCATGACTGAACTGACCAGTTTTGTCAAAGAACCAAACATTTCTATCTAGAACATGCTGGTTCCCGATATATGGGGGATCCGGATTGGTCCCACTAATTCCCGATCAAGATCGAACGATTATGATCCGGATCAAAGTTTTTTAAATCCCTGGTTTTTAACTATCACACATTGATTTTCCTTGTCATTCATTGGCCCAAGTATTGAGGAAACAAAAAGAAATTTTCTTTGTGTTGTAGCCGGTTAATTGGTCTATGATTGCGCCATGAACCTCTAGAACTTAGTGTTATGTTTCTATGACCTGATACGGAAATTTTCTATAATAATCAAGAAATGGAATGTTATTTTCTTGCTGACAAATTTTGCCTTTTGGTACTCTTCCATCAATGATGATGATTTTCAGTTTTTCAGTGGGTAAAACAATTTAATCATTTGTGATGTTATGTCACATTTCAGTAATTGACCTCTTTATGTGACAGTGCTCAATTTTGTGGTCGGGATGTTGAAGATTTACTCAATTCTCGAATTAGTGAGCAGCCACAGTCACGGGAAAACAATTCTTCTTATTCAAGTCAAGGTCTAGCAGAAGCTTGCAAGTATGTCTATAATGATGCAAAATTTGTTAATGAAAGGGCGCGTAATGGCATCATCTTGCTCTCACGGTAACAATTATGTCCCTGATATTAATCTTTTTTATTCCCCTAGTAATTTAGTTTCTTGCTTGCTGAAAGAGCATATCTTATCTCTCAGTGTTCTATTAAGTTCTTATGCCACTTAAATGGTTTATCATTGTATTCCCGTTATGGATAAGCTATTGTGTATCCATCATTTGTTTAGAGCATCACCTTTATATCAATGTTCAATACTTGTTGAGTTGACCCGGGACTCACTTGAGTTGATTTAGCACGGTAGCATGGCAAGTCTCGGTGAGTTTCACCAAACTTGGCCAAATCTCACCATTATACCTTGAAGTTTAGTCAAACTCAGACGATTATTTACATGACTTGGCTTGGATCACAGTATCACACTGACTCTCGAGCTGAGTTTGGCTTTTTAAAAGCATTGATTTTATTATATTTATGTCCTGTGCTGTGATCAACTTGATTGTACCTGAAATAAGGCTCAGGAAATATCCTAATTTGAGATTTATATATAATTGATATGCCTATTCAACTAATTAATCAATGTGTCTCTTTTTTATCTTCGTTTCAGTGGCATTATGAGATTGGACAATCGTGCACGTCAGGATGTTGCAATTCTTGGCTCCAAATTCTTGAAGTTGGATGGTGAATTATGTGAACATATATCTCCTTAACTTGGATATTGATTTTTCAACACCATGAAGCTAGTACTGCTAGAATATTTGGTTGCATTTGCCATCTATGATACAGTTTCTTCCAAATAATGACCTCGAAGTTGTCAATGACGTGGTACTCTACAGCTCGGGCAAGAGAGGACACCGAGAAAATTGACAATGATGTTAAGAGAAAAGCTGCTCATCTGCATCACATAGCTAAGGTAATTTGCATTCTCCTGCCAGCTGTCCTTTTTTTCTTTTTTTACTGTTGTGTTTACCTTTGATTAGATTAGCTTGTTCTTAGGTGATGCTATAGCCTCATTCTTCTTGCAATTTACCTGCACCCTTTTCCATATCAGATTCTGAAAGACAAAGCTCAGTCGAAACTAAAGACAGTGGCAGACAAGCATTGGAGTGATGGGGCATTAAATGTAACTCTTCTTCCCGCATAGTTATTTCTGTTTTTTTTTTGGGGGTTGTTCAAATTGAACTTGAGGTGTCATAGTATCTTCCCTTCCATTGTTTAATGCATCATGCTACTGATGATATCTCTGTAAATTTCCTATCTATCTTCTTTTTTTGTTCTGTTAAGAACGAGTATATTCAATTGTAAACTTACTCATGAAAGTTCAAAACTCAAACTACGCAAAGAAAGAGCACTAGAAGAGCATAATTATTGGACAAGGGCCAATAGCCTCATCCATTCTCCTTTAGCTTTATTAGTTTATGATATGGTAGTAGGAGCAGATATGAAGATTTGGATGTGCAACAGTGAATATTTTTTCGTCAATATTCTGTTATAGTAGGAAAACGTTTATATAAGTGTGAGGCTCAAAGCAATCCAATTAGGGCGCACCTCAAAAATTTCACTAGAAGAGGTTGTTTGTGCCCACATATCCTCAAATTGATCACATCTCAACCTCAAGATGCATGGACATGGAAAAAAAAAATAGATTTCAAGTTTTGGAAATAGTGCATCCTTGTAATGCATTTTTGGACCGTCAATTTTCAAGTTTTTATAGATCTACTCGATCTACACTATTTTTTAATGCTTTAAATTTTGTAATTAGAGATGAAAATATATTTGAAGGCTATCACAAAGATTTCCAGTATTGAAACCACATTTCTCGACACTATTTGAAGGTGCGCTTTACTTTGATTGTTTAGACCCTCGATCCTATACAAGCCGCACCCTTTATAGTATGTTGTGCCTCATGGGTGGTTCTGTTTGCCTCTTTCCTTCCCAAGAACCTAGAGTCATGCATCTTTGTTGAGTGATGATGGCATTATTATTGTTGATTACTCGCAATTCGCAAAGGAACGGATCTACCTATTCAAAACAGATCTACCCATTCGAAATATATTTATCTTGTGCCAAGATGAGGCAGAATAGCTCGACATTGATGTTTCATTGTGGGTGCACGCTACATTTAGTTATATGTTTTTCACCTACTTGGCATATCACTGGTGACCCATCCTTCAGTTGAGATCATTATGGTTATTGCTGGTTTTACTTGCCTTTTCCCCCAAGACCCAGAGTACTATGGTAGTTGTGTATTGAGGCTAATATATGTTTATGAGCCAAGAATGGAACAACTGGTATCTTGTAGGGGACAGGGAGGTAGGCGAGTTTCAGGTAGAGGATGGAGATATGGTGACTTTCTCACCTATTGTCTGGCTTGAGTTCTTGGGAGTTAGGATAGTTATATTCTGCATGATTGGAAGCTAGTAGCATTACTTAGACCACCTGTTTCCGTTTTGAGAGAACTTTGGGCCACACTGATACAAGGAAAGATCAAGTTAAATTTTGATGGTAGCTCAGGAGTGTATCAGCCAAGCAGGAATAGGGGCATTGTCTTGGGGGTTGACTATGCCCTTGCATAAATCTATGATATTTGTAATTGAAAAAACAACATTTCTTTAGTATGTGTTAAGGGGAACCAATGTAGAAGTTGATGTCCTTGCTTCTGATAAGGTGCTCTGAGACTCTTTATTAGTTGTGGAGGGATGCAGGTAGTGGCAGTTGGTCATTGAGAGGTCAACCTGACATTTTTTCGCCCCCTTTCCGTTTTCTTTTACTCTTCCAATATTGATAAAACTTTATTGGTTATCACTAAAGCAATAACTTATCTCCTTTCTCGTGGCCCTCTTCCTCGGAAGAGTGGTCAACTTGCTTTCATGCCTCTGAACATGGTGCTTTGAAAGTCTTAGTGCTATCTTCTAACTGATCCTTGGACTGAACAAAGAATAGTGGGAATATCCCTCGGAGCAATTTTTTCCTGAATTCACTGTAGTCCTAGATTTCATTGCGCACACATAGAAAAACATTGCCATTCCCCATGGGCTAATAGTTCTCTGCACCCATTCATTCTCCTGTGCTAATAATCATGGGATCTGTCATGATGCCTCATCTCACACATATATGCTACATAATTTAGCGACTCAGATTGTCCTTGTGTCAAAGCTTGTTTGGGCTTCTCTTCCACTATGAAGCTTACAGAGCATTAAAACTATGTCTTCACCAGTCCATCAAAATATCAGATGATTGATGACGGGCTATGGGATTCTGCATATATCTCAGTTTAACCTCTTATATCCTTGAAGAGCTAGCATAGTAGTAGAATCTTGAGCTAATTTTTCAAATTTTCTACTTTTACCAAGTTCATATGCCTTCAAGTTTTTCCTGATCTTTATCTTACTTACAGCATGGCTACTCACTACAACTAGACGAGTAAATTGGATTGCTTCTAACCTGAATTTTTCATCAGCGATGAGTTAGGAATCATGAATGGTTTTATTAAACTTCCCCATATGTCCACAGAACAAGGTGCCGATTTATTCATTGTAACTATGAACTAAAGGGTATTCTCATGTTTCAATTACTCTTTTGTTACTTTATAGTATTTATCCTGGAATGGATGCTTAGTCCTCCAACATCTATATTGCACTTTCCCATAATGTTCTGGTTGCAGGTTATGTCTTGCCTTGATGTTTTATTTTTTTGGATGCTTCCTTGGTAATGTGTTTTTTCATAGTTCAAAACAGGGTTTTAAAAAAGCCAATCCGGATCGAAATCACCTGATCCGGATTGGGAATTGGTGGGATCGGTCTGGTTCCAACCATGTATTGGGAACCAGCCAATCCGGCCCCACCTTTTATTTCTATTAACTTTTCATATTTTTTTTTTTTCTCTTTTTTTTTTTTTATTGGCCGATTCACTCGGTCGGATCGTTGATCTATACCAATTTTCTGGACGGGCAATCTGGGTCACCAATCTGTTTTTTTAAACATCGGTTCAAAATATGCATTTGTATTTTATTCATCAGGTACGAGCATATGATGTTATTCCAATGTCTGAATTTGAAATTGAACATTTTCGTGTATGAAGGATGACTTGCGGCGAGCAGATTTCTGTGTTAAAAGGCGTGCCATGGAAGATGCGTTCATATCTTTGGAGGTACAAAGTCTTCTTATGCATACCATGTTTAACTGTCAATTATGAAAGTTCATCTACAATAGCTCTCTGTACATGAGAGCATTTGAAGTATCACTATCAGGATGACCTTAGTTTCTTTTGTGATATGGATCTTGATTTTCATTGTGAATCACGACAATATAATTGTGTTATATGTGTTCCTAAACTCTATGAATAAGAGAAGAAACTTGTTATTTTGACCAATGCATGCAGTTTTTGAACGTAGATTAAGTTAGGGGGTTTCTGCTTGTTCAAATTTCTATGTTCCATAACGGGAAGATTTCAAAGCTGTGCACTTACTTCTGTACACATATGGATCTTATAACCATTAAACGAATATACTGCTATTTTACGTTTGTTGTGTTTTTATGCAGTTTGTCAAGAACATCCATGATATGATGGTTGGCAAAATGTACCAAATGTAAGTTCCTATAATTTGAAACTGTGATCGAAACCTGTGGATCATCTATATTTGCACATAAGTGTTCTGGTATTACTGCCATATTAAGTAAACAATTTTCTTTTACTCCCAGGAGAAAAGGGCCCCCACTTGCTGATAATATGATGGGAGCCATCTCACTTGAAAAGAATGGGGAGGCTCTTAATCTCTTCCCTGGAGAAGTTTCAACTGACCGAATAACAGCTATACAGGTTTTACTATGGGGCTTAGTTACATGTGTGAAAAATTTTGCTTGCCACGTCAAGCAATATTTTAGGAAAAAATACAATTCTCATTAAGAAATTTCTTTATATTTATCACACTCCATACAGGATATATATTGGAGTATGGCATCTGCCTTGTCTGAAGCTGATGGATTTGACTACACTGATCCTGATGAGGTGTTATGCTTGTGGTTTCACATATTTTATGCCATTGCTTTTCTGTAATGCCTGTTTGATTTATTATTTTCTTTTGTATTCCGGGTTATCATGGTAGCAGTTGGAACTATTAGTTTCTACTCTTATAGATCTCGAGGCCATGGATGGAAAACATTGCGCCTCACTTTTGGCAGAGTGTTCAAGCTCTCCTGATGTTGGTACAAGGTATGATTCTTATTGAATTCCTTGCTGAAATTGTTTATTTGTTAGGTATTCAACTGGAGGCCATGCTGTAGTTTTACCATTTATGAATCATCACAGTTCATTTACTTTTAATTAAAAAGATAATTTTTGTTCTTTTATCTATCTTTATATATTATCATGTAAATAGTCTCATCTATACAAAATCATAATGTAAATACTCACAAAATCATAATGTAAATACTTTTACACTAAGGGGCCGTTTGGGTACGTGAAAATCTATTACGTGACAATAGATTACAAGGAAATATAACATTTACACTGTTTGGGTACACGTTAATAGTAAGGAAATGGAAAGACTAGACTTATGTGAGATTACCCGAGATTTCCCCAAAAATCACGAAATAAGGAAATGGAAAGATCAGATCTTACGTGAGATTACCCGAGATCTCTCCAAAAATCACGAAATCCATTAGGCACAGTGAAAGGGAAAATCTATTACAAGGTTGATGGATAATATATTTTTGGAAATCTTCGCATGCGTCTCTTTGCCCTATCCCTGTTTAAAAAAACATTCCCTCTTTCAGTGTCTCTTTACCCTATCCCCGCTTAAAAAACATTGTCCTCTCTCAAGTATACGATACGATGTATTGTATAATTATTAAAGTAAGTAGAAAGTTGAAAGTGAAAGTAGGGGATATGAAAAGTATTGTATAATTATTAAAGTAGTAAGTGAAAGTAGGGGATATGAAAAGGGAAATCTAAATTGATTTGAACAGGTGTACGAGGACAATTTTCTACTGCAATCATAATAAACAAATTTTTACATCCCTCGCCATCAGCTGTCGTATAAAAACAAAAATAATAAAAATAATAATTGGTAATCGATAAGAAATTACACAACACAATCATAATAAAAAATTTCACACAACTTAATCCTCATAAGAGATTAGTAAAAACTCAATTGAAATAAGATACCTCTTTAGTCTCCTCCAATGCTTCAAAATTTTCTACTGCAATTACCAAACCTTCTAGTATACTAATCAAACTTCTTCCCATTTTTTAATTTGTACCGTAAAGATTTTGATTTTGGTATCATAAATTTATTGCTTATTTGAAATTATATATAGAAAGACATTTGAAAGACTTCTATAAAAGATAAATAAAAATAAGACTTATCACAATAAAATCATGTTATTCCAATCATATATATTATTCCAATGACTTATCATATTGAAACCAAAGTCTAATCATGTTAGCCAAACATAGCCATCTTTTTCATATTTGGATGGTAATGCATTTCGCATATTTCTTCCAGACATAGCTAAACAGTAGCAATGTATTTCCCAAATTGCATTTAAATACTACCCAAATAGTGACAATCCATTTGCAGGTAATGTATTATGCAGTAATGTATTACGCCCGTAATATATTTCACAGACAATATATTTCCAGGTATCCAAACCCAAAAGCAGAGGATTATGATTCATTATAAAAGAAAGAAAAAATCGAGTGAAAGAGAGAAGGAACAAAATAATATGATTTTGATAAACACTGTGTTGATGGTGGTTGGATTTGATTTTTCTGAATTAAACTTTCCCTCTTTGCAAATGCAGAGGGATTCTTAGGGTGTAGAGGACAAAAACATTGTCTATTTCTCTCTCACATGGTTCTAAATTATGGGACACTTTCAGTATGGTAATTTCAGTACAATACATATCAGAGAGAGAGAGAGGCAGAGGGAGAGAGAGTTTTCAACGTTTGAAGTTCCTTCAATTGCTCTTTCGTAGGCAAGCTTTGGCCAATGCTCTAGCATCTGCACCATCCATGTGGATTCTAGGGAATGCAGGCATGGGAGCTCTACAGGTAAATAATGAATCTGGAATGCGAACCTCATCTCAAATATCCAGGGTTTTCCTATTCTAACATGCTTTTTTATCAGAGACTAGCAGAAGATAGCAATCCAGCTGTTGCAGCAGCTGCAACCAAAGCCATCAATGAACTCAAAAAGCAATGGAAACTCGATGAAGGTGACAGTTGGAAATTCACACTGAATCAGAAGTTGAGAGAGTTTAATAACATAGAAGAAGATGATAGGGAAGTGGACACACCTTAGGCATTAAAATAATATTTGTAAATATTTAAAATGAGTTTTAATTACTGGTTTTAACTACTCATGATGTTTTCGCTCTCCTGGTTTAAAAAGATTTGACACGCCTTGTTCACATAGTTGTTTGTGAATTGTGTGGTTTACTGCGAATACCAAATAGTCTTTCGTAATGTGGGTGCGCACGTGCTCAACGGACTGCATCGAACTCGATATACTCATTCAAGTCGCTAATGAAGCAAACCATGTTGTCTTGCATCTTTAAGATAAACCTTCAATAAGATTATCCCATGAACCCTCTCATCCATCACTGAAATTTTATGTCACCATGGTTTGTGGGATAGTTTCAAGTTTTATACCCTCATAGAAATTAGGTCTCTTGACAATGAAAATTACTGGAAACCATTTTTTCTTTGAATACCAAGCATTTCAAAAATATCAAAATCTAGCGAATTGCATTTTTTTTTTCTATGGACATGCGTTAGCTCACATAAAACTTGTTGATTTTCAAAAGCATCCAAAATTATGGAAAGTTTACCCGTTGAAATCCTCAACATTAACTCTGAAAGTTTTTGGGAAGCCTTTAACCTTTGTAAAAATATATTAGAATACGACGACTGGACGTTGGAATTTCAATGCTCTTCTCACCGAGTGGTCTTTGTGAAAGCACCAAAGGAATCAGGCACTTGAGTGGTTAGTAGTTGACTACCAATGTTACATCTCATGTTCAATTCTTATTGTTGAACCATATAATCAAGTCATTTTAATATATATTTTTTATTGTGTGTACACTTTGTAGACAAACTGGCATTAGAAGCAAAACTCAGCGACCAAATGCAATCAAACAAAATGCAAACCATGCTTGGTGAAAACACTCTACACTTGCTCGCTCCCTTGAGAAAAATAGCTATAGGAGGGTTTTTTTGGCAATCTGATCCACTTCAGAATAGGTAGATGAGTATTTTTTTGATGATTATTTTCAAAAGAAAAAGATAGATTTTAAGTTCGAAAAATTATAAATAACCCTCAAAATGAGACTTTTTAGAAAACCTACCCCCAACAAAAAGATTTTTTTTAAGTAACTTTTACCACAAATTAAACTTTTCTAGTTAATACCTCTCAAGTCAAAAAAATCATTTTTTTTTTTGCGAAATTGCACATAGTACTGGATCGCCCCCATTTTGTGTTGGCCCACATGCCTAAAGTGCCGGACCGCCTCCATTTTGTGCTGAACAGCATGTCTAAAGTGTCGGACTGCCCCTATTTTGTGCCGGACCACATGCTTTCCAAAAGGAAAGTGCTGGACCGTCCCCCATTTTATGCTTGACCGTATGCTTTCCAAATGGTATTTTGGTCTTCATTGTACCTTTTTTATGACTTGGGGGTGTTTACTAGAAAAGTTAAATTTGAGATAAAAAGTGAGGACAAAATTTTGATTAAGGGTAAGTTGCATGGAAAGTCTTGGGGGTTATTTGTAATTTTGCCTTTTAAGTTCTAAACACTTAGATTTAAGCATCCAAAGGTTGGGAAGACTTTGTTCCAGTTGTTTTTCCTATGAGAAAAAACATTTCGTAGAAAATAGGTTTTTGTTTGGATAGAATTTGGATGCAACAATACAAATACGTTCCTATTGTTTGGATCAAATTTTTTAAAACCCTTGGTCGGGATTAAGGATTGCCAATCCAGACCAAGAATTGGTTCAAACCAACCCAGTTCATTTTTTGGAACCCGGATCGTTCCGTTTAACTTGGAGTTTCTTAGGGAACCGGATGAACCAAAGCAACTAGATCGCCTATTTCCCGCATTTTTTTTTTTTTTTTTAACTTTTTAAAAAGAAATTATTTTAATAGACCAATTTTCACATTTAAAGCGATTCCCCAATTTTGGAGGGTCGGTTCACTCTGCAAATCCGGGTCCAAACACTGGTTTGGATCGTCAGGAACAAACATTTCTCATAGAAATCGTTTATGTGAATACAATATATATACAATAACAAAGAATCAAATTGCTTTCCTAGTATCGACGGATTTGCTTCCCCAATCTCCCCTAAATTTCTATTTCCTCGTGATGCTGCCGATAAGTATTAATTATACTAGAGAGGTGTATATATATGAAAACGTTTATATAAGGTTGCAACTTTAAAATGTAGAATTAAATGTGCACCTCAAAAATCCATCATAAAAGGTTGTTTTGATGTTGGAAAACCCTCTAATTGATCATCTCGACATTTAGATGTATGAATATGAAAAGAAAAATAATTTCGAGTCTGAAAAATAGTGTATATTATAACGCATTATCTGGACCGTCCATTTATAGGAGCAACTTAATTGGATTATTTAAGGTTGCAACTTTATTGAAACCACATGCACACACAATGGTCTCATGTCATCGTGTCATTGATATATGATGAAACCACACTTCTAGATAATCATTTTCATAACATTTTTTTTTCCCTAAATTTTGCACACTAACAATCTCTCCATCCCTATAATTAACTTCAAAAAAACAAAATCAGTGCCCCTCAATAATAAACTAGACCATACATTTGGTGAATTTCATGATCTAGGCCTTTACAAATTCAAAATCATTTTTTTCTTTTTCATTTATTAATTTAATGATAATAAAGCTATTTAAAAAATTTAGAAAAAAAAAATTTCGTTTGAAGTCCTGGATCTAAGAATCTCACTAAAATGAATGGCCTATATTAATTAGGCTAAAAAAAAGCTTTCTGTGGTATGCTTTCGAATTTAGATTTTTTGTGATTGCACATTAAAATGCAAATAGTATATATTTAAAAATTGGTCAAAAAATAGAAGTGTATATAATAAGACTATTTACTTTTGGTACAAGGAGATCAAAACGATTTATAACCATTTGTTGTGAAAATTGACAGCTTGGATGTGTCACAAAGCTTAAAAACAATTTTTTTGAAGTTTAAGCTTAGTTAATGGAATAAATGCTGCCCAATTTCACATCTAATGGTCAAGAAAGTAAATTATCTCATTGTATATTTTTCCAAAAAAAATACCCCTTTCATAGTTTGAGACAGAGAGTACTTGTGCCTTACTACTTCGTTAGGGGTGGCAATGGACACAAACCCAACCTGGGACCGGCCGGGTTTACCCGACACGGGTGAGCGTTTGGGTCCACCATTTGGACCTGGCATGTCAGATCTGGGTCGAAAACACGGATTTAAATGCTTTCGAGTTTGGGTCTAGGTCCAAGTCCGGGTCCAGTTGGACCCGACCCGTACCCGTAGACTTTTGGAGGCTAACAACGGGCTAGAGGCCCATTTTAATGAAAAATTCGTTCCCCTCAATGAAAGACTTTTTCATGAAAGTTGTTTTTTTAACTTGCGGCGAGAAAAAACAATATCTGCTTTAAACCCGGAAATAGAGAATCCAATTTCTAGATAAGAATCGTTCCGGCCCAATTTTGGATCCAAGCGGCAGAAACGATCAATCTTTCTGCAAAAGGTTTTCCCAAATATCCATTAGAGTAAGACATCATTTTCCCAAGCAATTTTCCTTTCCTCTTTGTTTTCTAAAGTTGAGTAGGTTACAAATCATGACATTCATTTGGAATTGGACATAGTTTTGGTAATTTAGCCGACTCACTTATTACCGTGCCATCCCTTGTCGATCTAACATCGACCTGAGAGTCGGATATCAAAAAAGGTTACATCCAATAAAGTCCAAACAGACGGTGAAAATAGGAATTCTAAAAATACCATTTATATTTTTTGAAAACGGATAGGTTGAGATTATCAACTCTTAAAATTTTGGATCGAAAATACATCTTTGAGATATATTTTGACTGACTCACTGGAACACTTTCCCTTTGGAATTTCCTTGGCTCTCTCTTTTCTAAAGTCGGGTGGAAAAGTTCAAGTTGCAACTCAAAATTTTGGGGTTCTAAGAATGGTCCTAGATATGGTTGATCGATTTTAACCAAGGATTCAAGGGAGCAGACGACACCCTTTATATTTTATTTTTGGGTAACTCAATAAAGAATACAGGTCGTTGCACAGTTTTTCAAGTAGATTAAGGGTTAGCTTTTTGATGGTATTCATGCCGTGGTGTTTAGTGATAAGAAAAGAAACCACAATGTGGCCACCACCACAACCCAAGCCCCTTTCCCGAGCAGATGCTACTTCGTATGTGAGAGAGCTCTACTTCTCGAATAATGAAATCTAAATTGATGCATCCTTTATTGATCATGAGAAAATAGATGAGAGATTCTTCCCGTTATGGAGGGAATCCAACTTTCCACATTCCAGCAGTGTAACACAAACCTCAAATGAAATACAAAATTCATATAATCCATCATTGAATTAATAAGCCAGCAACAACCAGGGCCCAACCCTGAACTATCCATGCATTTCACAACCCAGAAACACAAACACTAACTACACAATAAAAGCAGGAAAGAGGAAAAAACCACAAACCCACCTAAAAGAAAGAAACTATCAACAGCTCGTCCCCTGTTAGTTCAAAAGTCTCTCTCTCTCTCTCTCTCTCTCTCTCTCTCTCTCTCTCTCTCTATGACAATGGCATCAACAAAACTGATGGCCAAGCCATTAACTTCAGAAGGACTGTGGCGATCCGAACATGACTGACACCTTCTTCCAATCCAAAGATTCCAAATATGGCGATGCTATAGCTGCATAAACTGCAACACCAAGTGTGAGAAAGAACACCCCGCCCTTGAGGCATCCCTTGACACAACCACCACGACTACGAGGAAGCCTTCTCATTAGAACACTGCAATACTTTTCAGCACTTCGGATTGGAGCGTCATCACCGTCATATTCTGCCTCACCTTTCAAGGCGAGTTGGTTCTGTGTAGAGAGAAAAACATATTGAAAGTTAGAAACTAAAACATGGTCCAACTTGATGGCTATATTGGTTTCACTTTTTATGTGAGTTTCTTGTTTTGACCTGTCATTATGAGGCAAGACAAAACAAGCCATTATAAGTATTTTAAGGTACATTACAACCCAATGGAGTATGGCGCATGATCCTCAATATCCCCCACCCGTTCATGACAGTGGACAGTGGACCTTGGTGTGGCCTATCAAGCCATTCATCCACATAAAATAATCTCCACCGCCTGTCGTTGGGAAGGGACAGCAGATAGCCCTTTGGAGCACCTGCAATATACTCCAATGGATTATAGCATACTCAGGTATGAGTTGTTATGTATAATTGTACCTTCACCCTCATGGCTGTGAGGGCCAGCCCTAGCCTTTCGAGTGCAACTTTCTTTTCACTCTCCCCTTCCCAAAGCTTGAAAGAGGTATCCCCCCATTTCTCTGAAAGCTTATGTAAAATGGTTATGCTTCCATATATGTGATCCAAGTAAAGGTCCTCCTGATTATTGGTATTGGAGATGATTAGAGAAAAACAAAGAAAAAGACAAAGATTCAGATGATAAATCAACAAAAGGTATCGAACAATCACAAGATGCGCTTTTTGACAAAGTGGAAAAAGAAAACACAGGACACACCCATTGCTTGTAACATCGGTAACTGTTTCTCAGGCACCACAAGAAAATGTCAATTGCTTCATCAGATAGTGCTTGGTTACCTGCATGAAAAAGAACAGTCTCAAACTTAACATCCCATGGAAAAGAAAGACTCCCATTGGCTTATGCTCCAGATGAGTAAAAAGTGGACGTCTTTTAATTTCCTCATTGTAATCCCGGTATCACTCTATACCTGCTTCCAGCTCTATCTCATTTATCTGTACCGACTTCTTCAGCCAATGTGTTGAGAGAGAGAGAGAGGTTTGAGTGTAAAAAATTAGGACTTACTGTCATCTATTGCTGCAAGTGCATTAGGCAAAAGTTGTTCTGCAGTTCTTGTAACCCATTTATTTCCCCAGGATCCTGCTAGAGCCACCTCCTTCAGTGATGGATATACTGCCTCGAATCTTTCAGTTGCCTGCACAAAATTAAAAAGAATTATAGCCTGGATCCAAATGATTTGTGGTTTATTTGCCAAATAGAGAAGACGCATTGAACTCATCTCATCACGCTCTGTCTATTAGAAAACAGTACTTGACTTCACAATCTCTGGCTCACCTTGATGCGTGCTGAAGGTGCAGGGAATGTAACCAGCCATAAAGACTCGAGCACAGGAGGAGGAACCAAGCGCTCACCCTTTCTCACAGCTCCATTCACTAAGATAGGCCGGGCCTTTGGGTATGCAAAAATTCTGCCAAAAAAAAAAAAGCACAAGTGTGACATAAATGAGGGCAGTAAGTTTAACAAATCTCTAGCTTACATTTTTATAGGAAATTTATCCTGATTACTTCCATGGGCATTACTATCTATGTATTTATCCCAATTTTATCATGCTTTATCTTTTATTTCTTTAGGTACCCTCAAAGATAGGAAATTTGAGAAAAACTTGGGAATGGTTATGACATATCTAAAGCATAAAACAAAACCTTAATTATCCCGAACTAGTTGTGACCTCCTTGTAATAAAAATAAATTATCTCTTTATAAACAATCCCGAAATATAATACAGTCATTTTACTATAAAACAAATGGGAATTCTAGCTATTCCAATAAAAGAGACAAAGAAATAATAGTGTTATCCTGTCAATTTCACAAGAATAGGAGTTGCAGAACCAATATAAATATTGTTATATAAACGAAGAAAAAAGTTTATATAAGGATGAGACCTTATAATGTAGAACTACGGATGCACCTCAAAAATCCATCGGAAAAGGTAGTTTTAATGTTGAAAAACCCTTTGATTGATCATCTCGCCATCGAGATGTATGACCATGAAAAATAAATAGATTTTAAGTTTCGGAAATAGTGCATTTTACAACATATTATCTACACCGTCCATTTTCAAGATTTTCATATGTTTATAGATCAACTTGATTTTAACCATTTTTTAAATTTAAAATTTTATAATTAGATATAAAAATAGATTTTGAGATAATCTTAAGAACATTTCACATCAAAATTATATACCATGACAAAATTTGAAGGTGGACCTTACCTCTACAGCTACAGATGCATCCGTATGCCAACTGCACCCTTCATTTAAAGCTTAAACAAATATTTCGGAGACCCTTAAAAATTCACCATTTATCTTAAATAGTTATACTTACAAAATTAATAAAAAAAACTATTTTTTTCTGTTTATTGAAAATTTAGACAAATACCTTAAATTTTACAAATTAAATTTAACTGTAATTATTGGATGATATTATACATATTTTTACATTGCAAAAGCATATCAAATTTCAACTCTTACTCACACCATAACTTAAATAAATAAATAAAAAATAAAAACTTACTATACCTTTTTTCAATAAGGAAAAATACTTTAAAAAACAATTTAACTAAAACATATAATTTCAAACATAGTCATGAATAAATTCGAAAGAAAAGTATCTTCCCAATAACCACGTGTATGACTAGATGTAAAACTCAAAAACACAAACTAAAGAAATAATGTAAATGAAGCCAACCTCTCAAGCAGCTGTAAGACCAAGTCCCTGGAAAGAGGGTTACTTGATTTGCCCAAAGTCATGGGCAAGAGAAGTTGTACCCAAAGGAGCATTCCAACTACCAAGTCACCCTGGCAAGCCTGACCAGCCAACATCCATTTCATGAACTCGGTCTAAAAACCTAAATATTAAATAGTATACTGCAGTACAATGACTGTAGCAACAACAGTCAACTGCATCATGACACTCAGATGAAATAATGGATGACATGGGGAGATAGTAGGACCCACCAATACAGAACACGATTGTGATGGTCGTTCGCACTATCTCACCAATATTATCGACCATCTCACCTTTTGGTCATAACCCAATAGATATAATGGTTTTCTGCAGTCCATAAGACTGTATATTTCCCTAATATTAGAAAATATTAAAACCCCTCAGCAACTTCATTGTTTATCCGCAGTTCGAGAGCTTTAAAACCAAATTAAAGAGCATTACCTGCCCAACTATCCATATGGTCAGCAAAAGTTTATCTTGACCCTGATACTTTGCATTAGTCTTCAAAGTTGATAACAGGTTAACAAGAATATCAGGCTTTTTCCTCAAAACCATAGATAGAACCACAAACATTGCCACCTGCAGGAAGAAATATGCATCGCATGGCATGCCGCATAAAACAGTAAGAAATTATTGACACACTTCCTTTGCTATACTAGACGCAGTAAATACACCAATATGAAACAAAATATTAGTAAATATTTTACAATAAAAAGGACCTTAAATAAGTATCATACGATTTTAAAGTATACCCTATGATATAGTTCAAGGAAACAAAATAAAAGTCATGCAGACCCACAAGAAGGGCCAATATGTAAGCCAATATCTGAAATAAGATAAGATCAAATGGAATAAAAATAAAATTTGCTTCAACTCAAATGCAGGAAACTTAGTTCAAGGAGAATTAACATGGTTCAAGGAAATATGCTTGCCAGTTGCAAATGACTCCAAGATTGAAAGTAAGATTTGGAAGCTACATGTATACATATATATTTATGGGAAAAGATCATGTCAAGCCCTAGGCTGATGGAATAGTAAGCCCAACAGCCTAGATTGAATTTGTGCCAATCGAACAGTCACGACTGCATTTTGTATTTGAATTTTAAATTTTTTCTAAAAATCCAAATAGTATGAATTTTGATACTTCCATTCTTTCTCATCTAGGAGCCCCTTACTGGAAAAAAAAATTTGACCAAAATACCCCTGAAATTTTCAGTGGTATTTTAGTCTATTTAATTTTATGGATTATTTTTTAAATATTTTTATTAGATTTGCCTATGGTTTAAAGGTAAACGCACCAAATTTCAAGTGATTTCCACTTGACAAAAAAAAAAAAATTAAAATTCAAATACCACCCCACTAACTCACAGCTACGGTAAACGCCCAATGGCCCAAATTGAATATGGGCCGATCCAATGAACATAATTGCATTTTATATTTTAATTTTTTTTTTTTTTTACGAATTCAAATCACTTGAAATTTGAAGCTTCTACCTTCAAACCATAAGTGAATCTAATAAAAATATCAAAAAAATACTTCATAAAAATTAAATTGACTAAAACACCCATGAAAATTTTGGAGGTATTTTGATCAATTTATTGTTTGTGAATAAGTTTTTTAATATTTTTATATAAGAAGAGTAGACGCCCCAAATTTCATGTGATTTGAAAATGTATAAAAAATATTAAAATTTAAATACGAAATGCAATCATGACGATCAGATCGGCCCAAATTTTGTTAGGCTTACACTATTCTATCAGCCCATCGGCTGAAAGGATCTTTTCCCTATATATATATATATATATATATATATATATATATATATAAGAAAATGCTGAGATTAGCCCACTAGCTCATATGAACATATGAGCCCAACGGCCCAGATTGAATTTGGGCCGATCTGACGGTCACGACCTCATTTTGTGTTTGAATTTCAAATAACTTGAAATTTTAGGCGTCCATTCTTCTCATCAATTCACACCTAATAAAAATATTTAAAAATAATTCAAAAAAAAATAAATTGGCCAAAATACCCCAAAAATGTTTCAAGGGTATTTTGATCAATTTATTTCTTGCAAATCATTTTTTGATATTTTTATTAAATTCTGCTTTTGTAAAAAAATACACACCTAAAATTTCAAGTGATTTGGATCCGTAGAAAAAAAAATTAAAATTCAGATACAAAATGAGGTCGTGACCGTAAGATCAGCCCAGATATATTATAGGCCGTTGGGCTCATATGTTCATATCAGCTAGTGAGCTAATCTCAGCATTTTCTATATATATATATATATATATATATATATATATATATATATATATATATATATATATATAGGGAAATGATTTCATGAAACGATTGTATAGTTGTATGACATTTGTTTGACACGAATTTTTAAATGTACACTCTTTTCATTTTGAAGAATGATCACAAAAAAGAAAATTTTGAAAAAATGCTATAGAAAGCTTTCATTCTCGCCCAATTAATATATATCGTCCATTTTATTGAGATGGTTAGATATAGGCCCCATAAGGATTTTTTTATTCCCAAAATTTTTATATAACGTTATCATCATTAGATTAATAATGCTAAAAAAGAAAAAAAAGTTTTTGAATTTGTTAAGGCCTAGGTCTTGAAATTCACCAAATGGAGCTCGAGATTCATTGTTGGATGGGCACTAATATTGACCACATCTAGGGTACAAATTGAAAGAAAAATTCATAGGATTGATTATGAGGATGACGAGAATGTGTGTGCAAAATTTGGAGTCATACAAATGCCAAAAATATGGTTTTCTAGAGGTGTGGTTGTATTATACTACTATACAACCGTTGCATTAGATCATTTCCCATATATATATATATATATATATATATATATATATATACACACACGTATGGGAAAAGTTTATTTAGAATCGAGGCTCTAAACAATCAAATTAAAGCCTATCTCAAAAATTTCACTAGAAGATGTTGTTTTGATGCTCAAATTACCTCAAATTGATCATCTCGACATCAATATCCATGGACATGAAAAAAAAATTGATTTCAAGTTTTGGAAATAGCGTATTTTGTAACGCATTTTTGGACCGTCAATTTTCCAGATTTTCAAGTTTTCATAGATCTGTCGATCTACACTATTTTTTAAGCTTTAAACTTCATAAATAAGGATGAAAATATATTTTAAGGCTATCACCAAGATTTCCAATATTGAAACCACATTTCTCGACACTGTTTGAAGGTAGGCACTAATTTGATTGTTTAGAGCCTAGGCTCTATACAAACCGCACCCTATATGTGTGTGTTTATGTATATATATATGGGATTGTATACTATGACACCATTTACCTTTGTTACAAAGAGGTCACAAATACCTCTAACCATCCGATTTCAAATTGGACAATTTGAGTTGTCATGATGTTCAAGAAATTTGTTTTGAATTTTAAATCTAGTTAGTGACACATTCATAACTAGCCAATTTAAAATCTGATAGGTAAGAGTGATTGTAACCTCCTTGTGCCAAAACTGAATGATCTCTTTATATTTTTCATATATATATGTACATAAAAGGAGGAGGAGATACTTTTGCATTTAATTTAGCGCGTCAAGTAAATTTCTGAGAATAAATAAATAAATAAAAACTTTATTGTGTGTCCCCAGATTCGAGTCCACCCTGTTTTTTCAGGGATTTAGGATTTGAAACATATATTGTTACTCAAACACATTTCAGCTTAGGACCATAATCTTGCACCACAAAAAAATGTCCCAAATCTGATGATCTGAGAAGAAATAAAACTAATGGCCCCAAAACAAAACAAAATTTAAATCCATTCAATTTCTTTTTCACATTCATGATCATGATGATCAAGAATATCAACCTATGAAATTGTGGATCCACATTCCATATCTAAGACAGAATTTGGAAGGGGGACAGCATATGAATAGGTGCATCACCTGATGCAACAAAAGCCTGCTAAAATTTAAATTTTCATTGGGTACTAAAGAGCTCTTCAAGGGAGGAAGAAAAGAAGAATATGATAAATAAGAATGCACGTTGTACTAGGATAGAGGAAACAATGCTTCCAAAGAGACACTATTAGATAGCACATATGTAATTGACAATAGAAGACCATAGTATGTTGGGATCATCACTGTCCTATGAAATGATGGATAACAGTAGTGAGAGAGTAGCGCCTTCTAAAGGACATGACCCATATAGTGGGTCCTGATCTCCATTGCCATCCATCCCTTCATTAGAGATTGATGACCCCCATGAACAATTGTGTTTCATAGCCCATTAACTTCTAGTATCATCATCATCATCATCCAAGACTTATCCCAATTATTTGGGGTTGGCTACATGAATCTTGTTCCTCCATGCTTCTCTATCAAAGGCCACACCCATTGACTTCTAGTATAATTACCTTTTTTTCATTGCAATAAAAGCTTGATATACACAAGGAAACTCAAATTACCTGTGCCCTATATGATGGTTGTTGAGTCAATTTTTTTGCGTTCTTAAGGCCTCCTTGTTGGGCCCCAACGTCAGTGAGAATATTATCCAATGCCCACAAGGCAAATTCACCAAGTGCATCAGCATTTCGCTTACCAATCCAGTCAACTGATGTTTTGTAAACATCGTCAGGGATATGACACAGGGGTATCTGTAGAAAACAAAAAGAAAATTCATATAAAAAGCAGCCATTTCCTATCAACTAATTAAAAGCAACAAAAATTAATAGAACACAATCAACTAATTCTTTCCAAGTTTTGAAAATGTAATATTTTCAAAAGGCAAAAAATAACTTCATTAATGTCAATGAAAAATTATTTCCCTAGTGTGCGTGAAATGGCCAATAGTTCCATTTACCCTTACAAGATAATTCAGAGAAGAAGACAAAACACTGCCTCAAAGAAAACAAGTTAATGACGTAGACAAATATAGAGAAACAAGACACTGCAAACCAATCCAATCAAACCAAACCAGGTGTTCAACAATCCAGCAAGGGTATACATACCACTACCGATCTCGATCTAGATCTTTGGTATACTGCAGACTAGTTATCAATAGGATGAAAGATGGGAATGTGAGATAACAAGATAACAAGATATAATAGAAAGGATTTCCTGCATAATGAAATGACAAGCAGACACAGAGCTTCATCTGGGTACCCTAACCACTGCATGCAATTTGAAAGACAATTAGAATTTCACAATCTAATGGTGTAAACGGATGACAATAAACACCCAGATTTGAAAGGAGTGCACAGAGCCCAACTACCTGTCCACACTTGTTTCATGTAGCGCAAAATTAGTCATCTATAGGATTTTAAGTCCGTGTCCCACATCTAAATCTTCTATAAGAAATATTGTACAAAAACATTGTACCCCATGGCAGATCAACAAGTTACCTAAACAAACTATCCACTATCAACCAAAATAGGTAATAAGCTGAAGTTGTGTTGATAAAGAAATCAGAAGATGCTAAGGGGAGGAGCAAATGTCTCAGATTGTGGCATGAACTTCCCAGGGCTTCGACTTCTAAGTAGTTAAAGTGACAAATGAACATAAAACATATCCATGATTTTTGCTGACCAGTGTCAAATACACAATGGTCACAACAAATTGTCAAAAAATGGGTAGGGCCAATAAAACGATCACCCATTTCAGCAAAGAATTTTGGATTACGGTGTTCAGAAGAGTAAAATGTCATATTGACTATGAGTTATACTATGGAGGTACACAAAAACAAGGACATCCAAAAACATCCAGGGCTAAAAAATACAACAATTGTGACATCAAGGGTATCGAACTAAGAGAGGCTTAAGCCAAGATAGAGCCACCTGGCCATAGACAGTAGACACGACACCATCAGTACAAACAATGACTGCCATTGTCCAGCTCGAAGAAGTGAGATTAAGTTAGCACACCAACACCTAGAGGAGGCCAAATGCTATTTTTGACATGCAAAACTTCTCAATGTAAGCATCAAAAGCCTCTTTGAGTATAATGCCTTAAAAAACCAAGAAATGAGTAAAATATTTGATAGCAATAACCAAAAGTCGAAAAAATGTACACCACCTCATGCAGATCCCCATTGATAAAGGCATAATCAAATCAAGTTAGCATTGTTTTAAAAATCGGACCGCCCAACGCCTAGGCAATCCAGAAGACCTGAGTGTATTGCCCAGGCATAGGCAGCCAAACTAGGGAGATATCCCAAGGCGCCTGCCTAAACCCACCTAGGCGACCACCCAGGGCCGCGCCCCGCCCAAAGGCAGAAATACGGCTCCTTGAAGGTATTTTTGTGTCATTTTTTTAATACTAAAGGGGTAAAATTGTGGGTTTTCGGTTCATTTGAAACCTAAAACCCATTAGAGACTATTTTAGATAGAGAAAACCCAAAAAAAAAAATCTACTAGGCCACCCAGGTTCTGGGCTCCCGCCTAGGCGCTGGGCGGCCAGAACCCCTCCCCCCCCCCCCCTTCCCCCCCCCCCCCCCCGCTGCCTAAGTGCCGCCTAGCGCTTTTTGAAACACTGCAAGTTTGTGTGTTCAAAGTACAACAACTTCAAGACCAATAGTAGTGCAAGGACTCAATATTTATTCAATGTTCAAGAAAGCGAAGATACATGCCTAGGCATTTTGAGAGCCGGCTTGGGCACCAAGGAACAAGCACCCCCCACCCCCCTTCTCTCTCTCTCTCTCACAAAAGCCAAACTCAAAAGGTTTTCAAGCTAAATCACATCCAAAGATGCCCACAAAAATCCAACATGACACTGGGCCAAAACTTTCATAAATTTTTGAAGTTCGAAATTCAACTAAAATTTTCTGCTCAAAATTTTCATAAATTTTCTGCCCAAAATGCGGTTTTAGCTATCAAAAAGGACGGTCCTAACACTCTCTCTCTCTCTCTCTCTCTCTCTCTCTCTCACAAACACGATCAATCACAGGGGGCATTGTCCTCGCTCCCTCCCTATCTCTCTCTCTCAAACACAATGGGGCATCATCTACATTCTCTCTCTAGGATGCAAGAGGGATTTTGGGGGACAAAAATGTCCCCCCAAACCCTTTTCCACCTTATTAGGGGGGAAATCTCAAAAAAACAATCCCAAAATATGCCCCCGGCCAAGGGCATTTTTCCACCCTCGGTGAAGTTGCTCCAAGGTGCCAGGGAGTTGGCCGCCTAGTTAGGTGCCTAGAAGAAAGGACAGCCAGGGCACCCGCCTAGGTGCGGGGCGGGGGCTGAATTTTTTAACAATGATTTATTGTTCACAGCATCAAAATATTGGAGTAGCTAATAAGCCCACAATTCCCACCTATCAAGAATTATACAAGCTCCATCATCTTTTCTTCTTTTAAATGCCAAATGGCACAAACTCTCATTGGCTTAGAATGGCAATCAGTCTCTGATGTCCTAGCACTCTCACAAAACTTTCGTTTCACGTTCATCAACAAACAGATGTACCCTAAATTTATTCCATAGTTGTTAATAAAATTCAATACATGGAAGATCAACGAAGGCTTCTTCATCCCACAAGTCCAATAAGGACGAATAATGCTTAACAATTAGAATTTAAAAAATAATTAATAGGCTTAGAAGTCCGACGACAATGTCCCATAATGAACAATCAGGTAGATTCAAAAACAAATAAACAAATAAAACCTTGCCTCATTGGACTTTAGATGCATCCCTCACAGTCCTGCAATATTTTCTTGGCACTTTCCTAAATCACAGTATTATTCAATCTGTTTTAAAGCATGGCTTGGGCTGAGTACCCGCACTCTAAGTGAGAATCAACTCGCCCAAGTCCAGACTGAGAATCTAAAAGAGTCAAATAAAAAAAGGGGGGAAATAACCAACAACATAACAAGTACATAAAAGATGTGAAAAAAGTTATTGAAGTATAGAAAAAATAAAAAAACTGGATGGACATCATTTTGTCAGAATTTCGGAGAAAAATAGAAAATTGTGAAATCCTTAAATTTCATAAAAACATACAAAGTTATGCAAAACTAATTATGAAATGAATTATAATTAATTTAGACAAACATTGAATCAATTATAATTAATTACTAATAAAATATATACACCCCAAGTTTTGGGTGTTCCGGATATGGCAGCCTGTCGAGTCCGAGTCAGCTAGCCCCAATTTCTTTTCGCTGTAATCATTATTTGGCTCCACAGAACCTCATGAACCTAACATAATCTCAACAACCTTAGGATCCAAGTCAGCCAACTGGAAATTACATTCTATTTATTAATCCCATGAGAGATTCTATATACTCTTTCAATAACCATGTGTCCCGAAAGTTCCAAGAAAATATGCTTCATTGCTTCATTTCTTACACATGAAACCAGTCCTTTTTTTTCTTGAACAAGGCAAACAATTGTGTATTACATTTGCGAAAGTTACAAGAGATAAATAAGGCTGGTCATGGATTGGGCGCTCTTTACAATTCCCAAAACATCCGACTTCAACTATTTCTCTACAAAATTGGGTGAGATACCTGTAAAATGGTATGAACACAGAAATAATAACCCTGTCCAAAATTAGGGGAAAAAAGATGGGATGAAGCTCAAAAAGTTCCATAAAGGTCCCACTGTTGGTTCTGGTGTTGGCTGTTCCAGATAACTAAAAACTTGTGTCATTCATGATTTGTAATTATGTCCTCAAAATAAAATTAAACATAAGGCACTAAACCTCATTGTTCTCACGCATAGCGTACAACTTTAGATGCCAGAGGGTGGGAATTTTCAAACAAAGGACAGTTATAGTCAAAATGTCAACTTATGAGAGCCATCAAGAGTATTCTCCAAGTTCCAATTCAAACAAATCTAATAATAATCCTATGGTCATTGCAGTGTTGAAATTCATCAAATTCTCACCTGACAACTCTTCAAAAGATTTCAGAATCTAGACAACAGGAAACAAAACTTGAGGTCCCAATTGTGTCAGCACTTGATTATGCTGATCACAATTGCAGCAATCATGTTAAGTCCAACAGGTAAAAATTTTGTATTAGTCTTGAGTCATTATATTATTTGAGTGCTTGGGAGATGAAAAGATCACACCATTAATTGATATCCCATTAATTGATATCAACAATTCATTGGTATCAAATCCCTTCTCATTTACTGATTTAGAAAAACTAAAAATTAATCATCTTAAAAGGCATACAAACCAGGGAGGTCACATACTTACATTTCAAAAAATTTCAAACCAATATGATTGTAGATAACAACTATTTCAAAGATGAAACAAATCCATCTAACAAGGAAAAAACCTGGCAATAAAACTCCTTCAATTTTCTCCTAGACAGCAAATATTTTGCAAAAATTATTCAATTGTTTCTAAAAGTCTTGGGCTCCATTTCAAGATTCATCATCCATGCCATCGCAATAATAATCACCTTACGAATTAGGTGATCAAAATATATGCAATGCTCAACTAGACTCCTTCAACTTTTTGCAAGAATCAATGAAAAAACTAATAAAAACCTAAATATTTATTGAGATAGTTAATTCACGAATCATTTTATCCTCATTTCCATTCAGAGAAACAAAAGGAATAAAAATAAGAACAAAAACATAAAGAAATGCATAGATGTTCAGAACCAAAAAACGTTGTAAACAAAATTGAAACAGTCCCTTACACATCTGGGAGGAAGCAGAAAAGTTTTGTAGTATGCAGATAAGGTCCGGACACACACACAGAGAGGGGTGGTAAATGAAATAACTACTCACATCAATAATCTTGGAAACAGAAGACTCCTTGAACAGCTTGGTCCATGGGAATTGAGAGGCGCTAACAGGAGCAAATGCACGCCCAAAATAATCAGCAAATCTCATGAGTTGAATATCCGGTTGTGTCTCGTACGAAGCCTGCACCAGAAAAGTGTAAGAATCCACAAAAGATAGATTCAGCACAAGAAAAACAATATAAATACTATAAGAAAAACAAATAGACAACAAGCAATTCGAATACCAAGGGAAAAGGAAATGAAGACAACAAGGATGTTACAAATTATATCCAAGATCACATGTTTTCATGAAATCCCACATGGATTAAATCCCGTAACAATAAGGATGGTACAAATCAAACTCAACATCACATTTGCTCATCATAACACCCCACAATGGGTTGATTCATAGACCAGCAAAGCTAGCAATCAAACCCAAAGAGAAATTTGCTCATCATAACACCCCACCATGGGTTGATTCATACACCAGCAAAGCTAGCAATCAAACCCAAAGAGAAATAAAAGGATAGAAGAAAAACATAAATATGTTTTAGTTCATGGAGAATTCAAAAAGGGTATCGATAAATTATCTAATTAGAGCACCAATATGAATCATTAAGTCCAATTAGCACATAAATATAAATAAGTCATAGGGAGATATTATTATTTCTTCTTTACAATCCCATTTCTCATAAAACCAATTGAATTCTAAAAAAAAAAGGTTCATAACCAAATCGAATTCAGTTCTCCCACACATATGAGAGCAAGCAATAGCCAATCGAGTGAGATATATACATAAGAGAAAAAGGATAATGAATCAGCAAACAGATTCATAGACTTACACAAATGGAAGAGAGAGCAAGAAGGGCATTAATCGCAAAGAGATTTACACCAATGGGGTCATGGGAAAAGAAAGAGCGAGAGAGCTGCAACAATCATTCAATCACCAAACAAATTCATAGAAATGAAGAGAGAGAAAGAGGAACTCACCGAGACATCAGCAAGAAACACAGAGAGATCCCCTGCATCAATCTTTGAAGCAGCCTCCGAAACCGTGACCTTCGGCTTCTTGGGTTTCTTCACCTTCTCCTTCTTCTCCTCTCCATTCGAAACCCCATTATTTTTCACCCCCTCTTCATCACTCTCATCATCTGATGAGAAAGAAAGTCTATCTTTCTTCACAGGCAATTCAGCAATGGCATTTGCCCTCTGAGCCTCCACAACCCTCCGACGCCTTTCCTCTGCTTGTTGTTCCACTGATCGAAAAACGTTGCTTTCATTGCCATTGCTCTTGATTTTATTGAGATCAGAAACGGGGTGCTGGTTTTGTTGGTCTTTCAGGGCTTGTTTTCTATGGCGTTTTGGATACACGACTTTCTGCCAACCATGGTTAGAATGAGAGGCGTCCTCCATGGTGATGGATTCGAGGGCAGCGGCAGAGGCCTCCTCCATGATGAGGAAGTGTTAGAGAGAGAAAGATAAAGGGGTTAGAGAGAGAGAAAGTAGAACCCCCGAGAAGAAAACAGAGATTTTGCGAGATGGATTTGTGCCTACAGAGAAGAGAGGAGGAATCTTAGAGAGAGAAATGGGAGAATTACCGTGTCTGAAACGGAGAGAAGGGGATTAATTTAAAGCACAAGAACGTCTGTGTGCTGCTATTACAGTTAGAGACAGGGAAAGGGAGAAGCTTTTAGAGAGAGAGAGAGAGAGGGGTGAGTTAGAGAGAGAAAGAGAAGGGTTTGAGTGAAAATCGATATCCTGAGGAAGATCTACGCCTGCAGAAAAACCGCCCCTCCGTACTATTAATAGAGAGAGAGTTAATGAGAGAGAAAAGAGTATTAGAGAGAGATAGGGAATCAATAAGAGAGAGAGAGAGAGAGAGAGAGAGAGATCAGAGTTTTAGAGAGAGAAGGATGAATTATCTACAAATTTAGAGTTTTCAGAGCAAAGATAGAAAACCGTCTGCGCGTACTATTTGCAGCGAGGTTTGAGTGGGGCCACATAAATGGCATGTTTCTCTCTCTCTACTTTCTCTTTCTCTCTCTTCGCTCTCTGCTCGCGTGCTTAAGAATGACGATATTGCCCTTGTCCATCAAAGATGTCTCGTGGTCCTGGGTGCCTCCCACGTTGACATCTCCCATTATTGACTGGAAAGGAGTGATGTGCCCCCAAAACCAAAGCTTAAGCTTAAGATCATGGAAAAATATGGATTAATTTGCTTAACATCTGGAAAAATATGGAGTAAATTTATTTCGGGATTTTATATTATGAGACCCGTCTTTGTTATAAGAGTTCATAATTATTTCTAGTTAGTAGATATATCAAATTAGAAAGTTTAAGATGTGTCATGATGTTCAATAATTTTTTAAAAAAATTTGAGTTTAGTCGGCAACATTCTTGCGATCATTCAATTTGAAATCACGTGGACAAAAATAATTACGACATCCATTTACTTAAAAAAATAAACAGGCTCTTTAAATACTTCTCCACTGCAATCATGCCTTCAAAATACACAATCATCACTTGGAATATAAAATGGACAAAGTTTTTACAAGTTCACGGACTCGCATGTAAAAATGCGAGCTCCTTAATAATTTATTTTTAAAATAGAATTTGGCTTTAAGTTTTAGGGAATATATAATTTTCAATGCGGACATTATTAATCTGGACAAATAAATAATTTTTAAAAATTAAAATTTATACCTTTTGCATAAATTATTTGAACCATTTATTTTATTTTTTCTTTGGAAGACTATTATTTAAGTGACTCGGTTTTGGTGGATAGTGTAGATCTCCAAGGCTGCATATAATAACAGGTGCAAACTTGGATGCATCAAACGATTTTCTAAATAAAATAGATCAAATATTAAATGGTTGATAAATATGCTTCAATAACTTTTTTGAAAAAATACGAATATGATTAGGATAATCCCAGATAAATAACCAATCATTTTGATTGGGTCTTTGAGATCTGTTAAGTTTATATTCAAGTAAAATGCAAGTCGACGTGAAAATAAAATAGTGTAATGAATAATAAAAACATATAATTATAAGACTAAGGGGACTATTCAACTTTTGAACTATTGTCTTGTCGAAATGTGCATGATCACGAGTTGGAAAAGTTGCAATTCGTAAAATATTAAATAGTCGATAATTTAAGTGCATTTTAATAACTTTCCCTAAAAGGCTAAAACTATAAGGTTTTATGTAGCGGAAAAGAAAAATGAAAAATCATAAGATCATGCAAAGGTAAGACAAATTGATCAAATTGCACCTAAGAGATTAACTATTCAATACTGTACTTATTTATTTTCAATTTATTTCATACAGCCCATCAAAATAAACATTGTCATTATTTGGAATTGGTTAAAAATGGTAAGATGCTAAAAATAATAGCTTAGGTGTATTTTGATAAAATCTCCAAAGTTTAGAAACTATAGATTGTTGTTTATATCATTTTTCTTTTAAAATATTTGCTATTCTTGCATCAATTCCTTTTCTTTTTGTTCAACCCATGGGTGGCCATTATAGCTTGCACCAATTTTTTTTATAGTGCCCACCATATGTTTAAAAAATCGAAATTCGGTTTTTATTCGTCACGGGTTCAATTGCTATTCGCCAGTGCAGTATTGAGAGATTCTTGATTCGGATCAGGCTATATTTAACAAAGAGACACTAAAACTAAAAAATCAAAATGATTTTTAGGTTCTAAACTCAAACTACGTGACTCCAAATTCCGATCCGACCCAGAAAAACTTGTAACACCTAAGAAAGAATAATGATCCTATGAGATCCCTCCCACACCCATATGTGTGGAACCTTAAAAGATCACCATTAAATTTGGTACTGATCTCTATATAAGTTATCATATGAGTGTGAGGTTTGAGTTTTTTAAAGATTTATACCAAATTTAATGGTGATCTTTCGGGGTCCTACACATGGATGTGTGAAGGTCTCATACGATCATTACTCCCTAAAAAAATAAAGTAAAACTTTTTTAAAGATTTGTACTAAAATTTGATGGTGATCATTTGAGGTCCTACTCACATGCCTATGGGAGGGTCTCATAGTGTCATTTCTCATATATAAAACACAAAATACAGTAAAATCTAGCCCAACTTGAATATGTCCTTCGGTCTTTTTGTTTTTGTTTTGAAAAAATTACACAAATTTCCATTTTAATTTATGTTATTATCAAAATATAAAATACTTTCATTTATTACTTATATATCCATTTTTTGGACTTCTTAATAACTTTTTTTAAAAAAAATAAAGCTACCATTTTCTGTTTTTCTAAAATCAAAGTCAATCCAATTTTAGTTATTGAAAAAACGAAAATTTTAAAATTTTCAAACTGAAAATTTTAAGAGGACTCTTAACTCTGAATTCTGAAATAACCTTTGAAATGCCATGTATTTGGCCAAGAAAATGCCAAAAAACAATTAGACATAAAATTACTCCATGGAAACTGCAAGAAATCCAACTAAACGAGAGCGAGAGAGAGAGAGAGAGAGAGAGAGAGAGAGAAATGCTCTATAAAAGCTGCAAGGAAATTCAAAGAAACAAGACGAGAGAGAAAATTTTAAAAGGACTTGTAAACATGCTTAACTCTGAATTCTGAAATAACTTTTGAAATGCCATGTATTCCGCCAAGACAATGCCAAAAAACAATTAGACATAAAATTACTCCATGGAAACTGCAAGAAATCTAACTAAACGAGAGAGAGAGAGAGAGAGAGAGAGAGAGAGAGAGAGAGAGAGAAATGCTCTATAAAAGCTGCAAGGAAATTCAAAGAAACAAGACGAAAGAGAAAACCACCCCATTTAAATGCAATCAAATTCAAAGAAAAAAGAAGATTGAGAAAACTGTCCCTTGAGAACTACTTGAGTAGATTTTAATTCAGGTTTTGATTTTAATGTTGATCTCAGAATTTCAAATCGTAAAAATCTACTCAAGTAGAAGAGAGAGAAAACCATCTCATGAAATAGAGTGAATAGAGAGAAAACCATCTCATGAAATTGACTAAAGAGAGAAAATATCCCAAGAAACAAATAGAACCAGAATACAGAGAACTGTTTCCAAAGAAACAAGAAGAACTTATATCAATCCACCTCCTAGATTCAATTAGAGGGAGAAAACAGAAAAACCACAAATTTGAAAAACCACAAGAAACTACCTGAAGAAAACCTCCAAAGAAACATGGACAAAGAGAGAAACAATCCAAGAACTATTAAAAGACAGAGATGAAAGTTTATTAGAGAGAGAGACGTCAGAAAAGCAATCATGGAAGGCAAGGCGCAAGAGAACAGCAGGGACATTGGATCGGTTTCAAGCGAGCTCGCTAACAGTATCACGGATGATGAACTCAGCTTGAGGGCATGAATTCTTGTAGCTGTCATAGCTCAACAGAGATTCCTCTCTCGTACTTTCTCTCCTGAAATTTGTGATTTTATGAGAGCTTGCCTTGTTGATGAAGATTTTCACCAGGGTTTTATAAAGAAATTGGGTTAATTTTAAAAATTTTGGTTTTTTAAAAACCGAAATTGACGTGGTTTCGGTTGTTTTGGAAAAAACTGAAAAAGAGTAGTTTTGTCCTTTTTTAAAAAAAATTGTTATGAAGTTAAAAAAATATATATACGAGTAATAACCGAAAGGTTTTCATATTTTAGTAATAACATAAACTAAAACAGGTATTTACGTAAGTTTTTGTTTTTGTTTTGTTTTTTTTTTTGAAAAAACTCAGAAAGGGCAAGTTTGAAATTTCTCCCTTAGGCCCTACCCCTTACTTCCATGTTTCAACAACTTCCTTTTATCGTTTTGAAAAGTGGCCGTTTCATGGGAGAAAAGGTCAAAGGTCAAAGCTCAAAAGCATACAAAATTTGGAACCCAGCTCACCTACTTGTTAAAAACTGAAAATTACAGATCATATACTATGTTAAGGCACATACAAAACGATATCCACCGTCCATTTTTCCCATGCAATTGCAATCGAATGGACTAGCGGGTCCCATAGCTATTGGGTGGGCCCGCACCAGAGATACATGGGAACACGTTTTATACATGATACCCAATGTAGTATATGATTTCAAAAATGAAAATTATGATTTGAAATTTTGAATAATTTCGGCAAGAAGTTACCGGAAAACGTAGCATATGATTTCAGCTACATTTCAAAAATGAAAATTACGATTTGAAATTTTGAATAATTTTGCCAATAGTTAGGGGTAATCCTGGAAGTTTGAGAAAAAGTAAAGACAACGCTGTAACTTCACAAGAATCCGGGGGTGGTAGGTTTTGAGGAGATCCGATGGAAACGAGAATTCCTTTGTCGCCAATAAACACTTGTCATGAGCTTCAAAATCGGAATCGTCTTGACTCGTCATGGATTGGATTCCGATGGACCGGTACAAAAATATTCAAAAGAGTATGTTTTTTTTTTTAGTTAAATTTTAAATAAAGAAAATTGTTTCATGAGGATAGACTGTATTTCTACATATACGGTCTAGAAAGTGTAAACATCCACCTTAAAGATGGAGGCAAGTAGGTGTTCCATCTAAAAATAATACAAATTAATGGTCCAAATTTTTTTTACTACAATTATTATTTAATTTTATTTTTTATTTTTCATATTCATGATCTTTATGTTAGAGATTACATCTCCTTAAAAATTAAGCCTTAAAATCCATCTCAAAAATAAATTTATTAAGAGGTCCGCATTTCTACATATGCTGGCTTGGCCGCAGAAAACCGAGTCCTTCAAATAATCGAAGGCAGTATTGTGAAACCCTTATAGTCCAATGAATTGACCACTCACTGGACCCGGCAAATTACCAATCTAGATCGGCCAAACCATCCAATATTAGAGTAACAAGATTTCGATCCAAATTGTTGGGTTTTAAAACATTGAATGAGGTGATTCAGGGTTTCTCGAACGCCTAACATTCCAATCCACGATTCCAAATAGAACAAGTGATTTCAAAGGTTGAGAAAGGCTAGTCTTGTGGCGAGCACGTTGGTGCCGAGGTGGTTCATTTGAGCAGTCGGCCGGAGAGTACGGTCTCAAAATTTAGGGTCACGAGGGACCAAATGTAGAGTATACATCCTCCCCCTACATTCTTTTGACTTTTATTCTTACTTTTTCCTAAAGGGTTAAAAAGTTACCATATCCATAATTACTTTAAGACGAAATTATAGTCACGGTACTCTTAAAGTTTAGAAGCTTCCTTTTGCAAATGCTTCAAAAGAAGGGGTACTCCTTGCTATATCTCAGGAGAGCAAATAATATTTTTATGGTTTTAAGAACTGTTAGATTTGGATGGAAATTAGTGGGACCAATTTGGTTCTAACTATATATTGAGAGAATTGGCTATTTTTTGTTAGCAACGGGCTAGTTCTATCATGGACTAATTGATCCGGCCGGACCTTTTTATTTTTTATTTTTACTTTGTTTTTTATTTTTTATGAATTGTATCACGAAGTTGGATTGTTGTTCTAGACTGCTGATCGGCAACAATTATCCGGTTAGGCGATCCGGGTCACACGTTTTTAAACACGGGATATGATAGTCAAATGTGGATGGTACATGGAAGCAAAATTTTTATTTTTTTCGCTATTCGGATGGAAGCATTTAAGAGGACCAATAATTGCATGTGAGGAGCGATGTAAAGAGAGTATTTAATGTACTTAAAAGGCATTCTTTATTTGTGGGAAAGAACGATAATATTTTAAATGATTCTATGACTACCACTAAAATGCCGTAAGGAAGAAGAAAAAAAAAAGAATTAAGCATCCAAATATAGGGACTTTCTATATTTATATCTAATCTATTATCTATCTTATGCTATGAAACGTGGGTCGTGTATCTGAGGGTTTGACTATATGTCAATGTTTGGTGGTCGCGGACACACACGTTGATACTTTTAGAAACACGCACAACATTTTTATCGAGTGCCTAATGGCGTGTCCTTTGGTAGACTTTTTTTGTTTTTTAAACTTGTCATTTTTTTTTTGTTTAGAAACGTCATTTTTCAATAAATAATATTTTATTTTTAAAATAAAAATATTTTCAAATAATAAAAGAGAGTTTAGAATAAAACTAAAAATTATTTTTATAAGTTTCTAATGAGGGTGTCATTGTTGTTATCATATGTTTTCTGATCCATCTTTGGAATCGTATTCAATAGCTATGCAATAGGGGTGCTACATTTTGAATTAGTAATTAGCTAATAGCTTTTAGCTTTTTTCCATGTTGTTATGACGCAATCCTGTATTGGATTATCAAAAAATCATGGTTAACAAAGTAATATTTTTTTAGACTATTATTTAATTTATTTTTTCTGTGATACTTTGCTATTGTTATGACCAATGGTTTAAAAAACGGATCGGTGCCCCAGATCAAGCACTTTAAAAAGCCATCCAGATCAGTGAATCGACAATACAAATCGGAAATCGGCCGAATCAGTCAGATTAAGCCCTAAAAATAAATCCGAAAAATTATTAAAATTCATTATAAATGTTGTTCTTAGGAATCCATTAAGAAATGGGGGTACTCTATTAATAATTTCCATTTTTTTGCATGAATATGCGAATATTGATATGTTTTTTCCCTGCATAAACTATTGTTTACCATTTAATTTACATCACACAAAAGGATAAGCATATAATTATCATGCATGGACTACAATAAAGCATACAATTTGTAAAATACGACCTAAAAATAAAATGACAAACAACGTTTTTCTTCTTCTTGGTCACGCTGGTACCATTGATTGAATTCACGTAACAATTTATTGACTCGATCTAAAAACGAATCATCTAAATTAGTGGGCACCTAACTATACCCAAATCCCTGAGTGTTTGTGCTTTGTTGCGCTTCTAATCCAATTCCCTGAAGCTTTTCCATCATTCATGCTCACCTACACTGTCGTGCTCGTCCCTACCCTCTTGCTGTTGGGACTCGATATGTAAATATTTTGGTCAAGATAGGATGGCCTCATAATTAAAATAATATGTATCAAGAATATACATACATTTTATATATCAACATCCAATATTTTGCATTAAAAATTTAACAATAACATTGAAAAAAACAAGTTAATTTAATCACTAGTTTTCATGATAGCACCGCCTAGCCTACTTAAAAAACCTCTTTTAAAATTAGTTTTCAGAAAGTATATAACAATATGTGGGCACAATCCCAAGATTAAAATGAGCACAAATAGTCCTACAACTCAATTACAAAAATGCAAGATGATATAATTAAAAATGCAAGCTCCAAACATGCCTACAACTTAATTATTAAGAATATACATACATTCAATGTATCAACATACATTTTTTTGCATTAAATATTTAACAATAAAATTGAAAAATGCAAGATAAGATAATTACCATATATGCCACGATTTTTTTACAATGATATTCATACATTTAATACCAAGAATACACATACATGTCACAAATAATATTTACAATAATAGAGTCATTCAAGATAATATAATGATAAAATATTTGTCAATAATATACTACATTTTATGTATCAACATACAATTTTTGCATTGAAAATTTAACAATAAAAATGAAAAATACAGTTCAATTCCTCATGATAATCAAAATTTGGTCACGATTTTCACAATTTTTCAGATAATCACGATTTTTCAAAAAAATCGATCATCAATATTTCATTATTAAAAAAACACAGCCACAACTCCATTCTTAAGAAATCGAGCAACAAAAATTGCTTAATCAGACAAATTACACCTAAAATCATATGAAGAACAATATTACCTTCAAAAACCTTTTGAAATAATTCATAATCGCGCTTCATTTCGTCTCATATTTGTAGTTTGGCGGAAAAAAAGAAAAACCTAACTGTTCTTTACAAAACCATGACTCAAAATAAAAAATACACTACAAATCGACCAAAATATAGAAACTAAGATACGAATATTTTTTAATAACATCGTAATGAGTGATTACCCTCTGATTTCATAAAAAATAGTGACCTATTTTTTCTGTAATCCAACGAATGATGGAAAAAAGTCAAAACGCAGACCCAACTTGTCAACAGTAATTCAAACTCAAAATCCACCTCAAATCGAACAAAATAGATCAAATTGGATACATTTTACGATAAAATAACACTATAAAGAATCAAAACCCTATACTATGAACAAATTATTTGCTAAAAATTGATTACAATCGATGAAATGACGGAAAAACAAAGTTCTTACTTGTTTTTCTACAACCGTGACTTCAAACCCAAATCTGATTTGTAATCGACCAAAATAATAGCAAACGCTGAATAATTTATTCTCAAACGCTGAATAATTTATTCTCAATAACACTCTTAAGATTAATAACTATATGATTTGATAAAAAATAATGCCCTATTTTGTTTGAAATCTAAGAAATGGCCGATAACCTAAAAAAAAAACTTGTTCTTCACAAATCCGATGATTTGTGATCTAAACTCAAGCTTTCAACTCCAATATGTCGACCAATAAGGCTGAAAAGTTAAAGATAAATCCTGAAATATTCGATCCAAACCGTGCAAAAGCAAAAAAATGATCAAAAAATCCAAAACTTGATGATACATATTGCGCTTCTTATTGTTCACCTGTGTCTGTTACAGTGACGCGAGCAATTCACTGTTTCGAATTACCTGGTTCTCTAGACACGGGTGTTTCACCGTTATTTGCTGGAACTGGCACAGGTGCCAATTCCCTTTTCGAAAACTGGTTATGACATATGAATGGTTGAATAAACTATATATGGACATTCATGTCCCGATGTAACTTTTTTGAGTTCTTGTTTATGATCCTCACATCCATACCACAAATAGACACGCGTGTTCGATTTTATGTAATATAGATCTTATGTTGATCTCTACTCTTGTGCCAACAACTCTCTAGTCGCAGGATATTTTGGGCGCATGGATATGTTTTTTAGGGATAAGGTTGGGGATGGTATACAAGGTATATACATCTCGTAATGTGAAATTATTGATCGTCTTTGTTCGTTAATGCATTTTGTATTTATAATGGACCACATAAATATCTACATTTTTTGTTTTATTTCTTGTTTTTTTCAGATTTTTTCTTTGAGTTTGACTAACCACATAAATTTTGGCATTGTTTTGTGCTACTTTTGTTCCTTGATTACCCTGCATTGTCCTATCGATTGTTGTTTGTACTTTGTATCTAGTTTGCTTTTTGTTTGATCCTGCTCATTGTATTTTTCTCATGTTTTTTACATTACCATTGACCCATCTGATTAGGCCTTTCTCATAACAATATAAAAACCTAAAAAATGAGGGCCTAAGATCCAATGAAGCCTTTCTTTTGAACTTTAGATGGCAAGTTTTAAGCCCATAATAAAGGTCCAACCAATCAAGTCATGAGCATAAATGATTTCAAATGCAAATACATAAGTTCACTAATTAATCCTCTTAATTGAAAGAATCAAGCTATCATCAAATACATATCATCATGAATATATGACAGAAGAGAGTGGAAGGCCCACTTTCTTTTTTCATTAAGGTTATGAGATATGCTTTTCTGGATATACTGTTGATCATGCATCTCTTTTTTACTGTAATTTGTTTTCATAGTTTTCTTGAGGAAGGTGGCTGGACTTTTTCATTGGTTAGTTAATGGTGTTACAATATGTAAGTTCGATTCCTACTGCTGAACTACAGAAAAAGAAAATGCTGGTATAACTTTGGTTCTCCATTGTTCGTAATATATAATTATTTTGATTTTTCTTATTCCAAATGCCGATAATTAAGTGACTTCAGCCTCAACATCAATTCTAAGGAAGAAAATGTTTATCAAACATTATTCATTAGCGATAATGTGTAACTATTGGGTTTCCAACTGTATCACTGTACACATTTTGGTTGTACAATAAACTTTTATCCGGTGTTTTAAAAATGGAATCGCCCCCTGAATCAACATGGGTGAGATTTTACTCGCAATTCTCGAGCTATATATGGCAAATAATTCTTTTTTGGAAGAAGTAAAAAGCACCGGAAATTGGGGTGATTCCGGGGTTCATCAGACCAACTGTCCACCTACCACTATCAATCTAGATCAGGCGATAGGCGATTTTTCATGAACTACTGTACTATTTCTAAAATGCAACAACTGTTTATGGATTTTCATTGGGATTGGAGGTCAAGGTTGCCCAAATAAATCTGTTGGAAAGTTTGCAAGTTAGAGTTTCATTATGGAAAAGTATATAATGATGTCATGTATCTTTGGTACGAGGTGGTCATAGTTAATCTTGACCATTGGATGCGAAATTATATGGCTGCCTTCATTCCATTGACCAAGCTCAAAGTTCAAATGGCAGTACCCCGCATCTTAGTCACCACATTGTGGTTTCCAATGGCAGCACCCCGCACTTTAGTCACCACATTGTAGTTTCCATTCCCACCACTAACGCCATCCCACTAACACCTTCAAAAAGCTAACTCTTAATCTACTTAAAAACATGCGCAGAAGCTTGTCTTCCCCATTGAATTACCCAAAAACAAAAAGCCATTTATTTCATAATTTGATGATCACATATCAATATTTCTTCAATTAACATGATTAGAAGAAATAAGCCATCTATAATATGAGAAATAAATTAAATCGTTTAGATCAGTGTTGGAAAAATTGAATCAGAACGATTAACCAAACATGGGCCTGGAAGAGGTTCAACCAACCTATCCGGTAAACCGGCCAGTTCAACCGTTCTAACTGGGCAAGTCTCATGCGGTCAAAGAAGTGTTAAAAAAAATAAAAAAACCCAAACAAATCTACTAAAATATGAAAAATATATTTAAAGAAGAGTTTGGTTTCTATAAGGTTGCAATATTAAACAATCCAATTAAGGTACACCTCCAAATTTTATCATAACATGTAATTTTGGTGTAAAATGTTATTAGGATTATCTTAAAATCTATTTTCTTCTCTAATTATACAATTTTTAAACTCCAAAAATGGCTAAAATCTAACATATGAAAATCTTGAAGTTGTACGGTCAAGTTAATGTGTTGCAATATGCACTATCTCTAGGACTCAAAATCTTTTTTTTTTTTTTTCCATATTCATACATCTCGATGTCGAGATGATCAATTAAGAGGTTTTTTAACATTAAAACAACCTTTTATGATAGATTTTTTAGGCGCATCTTTACTGCTATATTTTACGGTTGCAACCTTATATAAACTATTTCTTTTAAAGAATGATTAAACAAAGCACATCTAAATGAAGTTGAAAAATTAATGAAAAAATGAATTTTAAAGAATTGATTTGTGCTTATGGGGATTTTTGAATTTTTTTAAAAAATATAAAAATAAATATTAATGAGCAAAAAAATTTCCAACTTTGCTATAATGATGAAAAACACTAAAAATACCTTACAAAGAAAATATCTTATTTTTATAGTTTTATATAATTTTTTATTTTTTTTAAATACCCGGCCGGTCACCAAAACCGGCCAAAAATCGGACATCTAACCGAGGGGTTACCGGTTCGATCGGGCAATTTTTCCAATAATGGTTTAGATCTTATTTTGTAGATTGCTTAATTGTTAAATTTTGATTTACGTAACCTTCTATATCTCTCTAATGTTTTCGGACAAAATTGTGTTATAGTGTCATTTTATTAAGTATATAATAAAAACACAATATGTTTTAATCCAAATGTAATACAATGTTCTTATATTGAGATGATAAGTAATATTATAATAAAAAATAAATGATATTATATGTCATGATTATAATATAATATTATTATAATATAATAATATATTATAAAAAGGGTATACTACGAGGCCATATAATATAATAATGATATACTAAGATTAATAATATTTCATAATAAATAATTAATAATAATAATAATAAATGATAATAACAAGAACCGAAGGAGTTGGAGTGAGCATATATCCAGGTTTTGGGGACATAATAAATAGGCATAACCGGTATTTGGGGACCGAATATGCAGCCAAACATCCTTGTCTTGTATCTCAGATATCCAAAAGCAGATTTTGCGTATGACAAGACCCAAAAGACCCACTAAGGTGTAGGATTTGTCTTCAAAATCACATACAAGTAGGGATGGCAAGGACCCGCTTCGGGACCCGAGGGGTAGATTCGATCGGGGGCCGAGGGGTAGAATCGATTTGGGTATGGGTATGGGTTCAAAAATTGGACCCAACGGGTCGAGTCCAGATCTCATAGTATATTTTTGGGTCAGGGCCTATGTCCGGGTCCAGGTCGGACCCGACCTGCCACTCCTAAATTCGTTCAAAACCCAACTTAACCAATGTGAAAAACAAATAGAAGACTGCGATTTTCGTGGTTTATCAGTGATGTGATCTAGGTAAAAAGTATTAGTAGTTTTTTTGAAAAATCTTGCGACCCAAAACACATAAATATAAGTTGGATCGGCTTTTTACGGATAAGGAGGTGATGTAGTTATTGGATTTCGGTACGATTTTCGTTGTCCATGGTATATAGTGAAGGGTGGCAATGGACTGGGACCCGAGACCCAGTCAGGTCCAGGTATGGGTCGAAAAATTGGACATTTTTTTTTTGACCCAAAGGGTTGGGTCTCGATCCAAATCTTGGGCCCAAATACTATTCATGTCCAATCGTGTCCGAGTCTAGGTCCAATACTATTTTTCGGGTCCCATTATATAAAATATATTTAAATATAGTTAAATACATAGATATTTTTAAATTTTTAGGTCGGGTCCAATAGGGTATGGGTCTGGCCGGACGTGGACCCAAACCCGACCCAATATGTTGCCAGCCCTATAAATAGACATTTGATAACTTCTATCAAATACCTTTCCATACAAGTCAATCCCTATATATGTACAATTCGTATACGGTTATAGCTCTAAACAATCAAAGTAAGGTGTACTTTCAAGTAGTGCCGAAATATGTTCGTTTCAGTATTAGAAATTTTCTAATGGCCTAAAAATTTATTTTCATCTGTAATTATAAAATTTCAAGATTAAAAAACAGTATAGACAGAGCAGATGCACGAACACTGGAAAATTTTGTAAATCGACAGGTACATAATACATTACAAGATGCACCATTTCCAAGACTTGAAATCTATTTTTTTTTTTTATATCCATTTATCTTTGAGAATGAGATGATCGAATTGAGGGTTTTTCAGCATCAAAATAAATTTTTCTAGTAAATTTTTGAGATGCACATTAATTGGATTTTGAAGGGCCTCACCTTTGTATAAACGCTTTTCATATATATATATATATATATATATATATATATATATATAGAAAAGTTAAGATGAGCCTACTAGCTCATATGAACATATGAACTTAATGGCCCAGATTGAATATGAGCCGTTTTGACGATCACAGAAGTCCGGTAGTGTTTGAATTTTATTTTATTTTTCTATAAATCCAAATCACTTGAAATTTTAGGAGTGTGTTCATCAAAATTAGTTGAATCTTCGAAATAAATATTTTATATAAATAAATTGACCAAAATACCCCCAAAAAGCTTTGGGGGTATTTTGTTCTTTTTTTTTTTGCGAATAATTTTTTTATATTTTTATTAGGTGCACCTTGATGAGAAGAACACACGTCTAAAATTTCAAGTGATTTGGATTTGTAGAAAACAATTAAAATTCAAATACGAAATGAGGTTGCGACCGTCAGATCGGTCTAGATTCAATCTGGTCCGTTGGGCTCATATGTTCATATGAGCTAGTGGGCTAATCCCAGATTATATATATATATATATATATATATATATATATATATATATATATATATATATATATATATATATATATATATATATATATATATATATATATATATATATATATGTGTGTGTGTGTGTGTGTGTGTGCGCGGTTTGTATAGGCTGAAGCTCTAAATAATGAAATTAGAGCCCTCTTTTAAATAGTATCGAGAAATGTACTTACAATACGAGAAATCTTTGACTAGTCTTAAAGTATATTTTCATCTTTAATAATAAAATTTAAAGCTTAAAAAATAGTGTAGATCAAGTAGATGTATAAAAACTTGAATAACTTAAAAATTGATGTTCCAAAAATGCGTTACAAGATACACTATTTCCAAAACTTGAAATCTATTTTTTTTCTCAAGTCTCAATTTGAGGATATTTGGGCATCAAAACAACCTCTTATAATGAAATTTTTGAGGTAGGCTCTAATTTGATTTTTTAGAGCCAAGGCTCTATATAAACTTTTCACTTAGGGACCATCCGTTTTGTCTTTTTTCTGATATATTTGGGAAGAGGTCTTTTGAAACCCATAGAGGACAATTAGCCTTTTTGTTAAATAAAATAGTTTAAAACAATTTATTTATTTATTTTAATATTTTTGAATATGGTATAAGTCTATTTTTATAGTGTAGACCTTATGGTCTACACTGCATTTGCACTATGTTTGACCTTACAAGAGGGTAGCATCTCCGACAACCTTACGTAGGACGCATTTTGCCAGTGTAGACCTTTGCACCACCAATTTTTACAAAAGCATTGTTTTAAGAAGATGCTTCCTCTCCGTACGTGGCAACCCAACAAATTTCATTATATGTAATTAAGACACCTTTATAAAATGTATTAAAATTTTATAAGAGTCTCCCTCTTAATCGTTCCATAAGTCCGTCATCGCGTTGTCCTCCCCTTCTTATGCCATGATTGGTTTTTTTTTATAAATAAGGTTGGCCATCTTCTTCATTGCCTCATGGCAAATAAAATTGGTCCTCCATAAAGCAACTGCAACCTGTACACAAATATTAATCTAAGTGGAAAGTGGGTCCTCCAAGTATTTTTAGTGGAATTACTCTATTCAGGTTCAGTATGACAAGCTACTTGGTCGATCTCGATCTTCATATTTTTTATCTCCGTATTCAAGGTTTTATAACAGGAATTCAGGGTTGATGCGTAAGTAACGCAAGTGTCTTGTTATGTAAGCGACCTCATTGTCTCGAAGAATAATTATTTTATTAAAATTGTGATATTTTATCTAATGTTAGGAGTTCTAAATGCTGTAAATTATTAGAAATAAATTTATTTTTCCTATCTATTGTTCAGAATTTTAGATACTGTAATTTATTAGAAATAAATGTGATATTTTTGTTTTTAGTAAAATTATGAGATTTCCTCCTACTGTTTTGAATATTTAGACATTGTAAAATTCATATGCAAATGAATGCCGCATCATTTGAAAAGCTGATATTTATGCACTTGATTGTAGTATTTTGCCTATGAAATGATTATTTACGAATTGACAACTTCATAAATTGTGACAATTCCGTATTTAATTTTGGATTCTCATAAAAGTTCGTCTATTGATACTAGATCGTTATCATGTTAGATTTTAAAAATGTCCTTCAGAACTACTGCCTTTCAAAAATTATTGTACAAAATGTTTAAATGGCTACTTAGAGATATTTCAATGGAAGTGATTATTATTAAATTGCTTCGAGTGAATTCATGTTAATGTTTTCAATGATACTTTGCATATATGATATTGTTGCTTTATGATGTTTAAAGAGTTTCAGAGATAATTTGAGTATAAATGGAGCTGCAGGGATCGTTAGGACCTATCCGGTTATGCCGGTAGGGACTATTTGGACTGATCCAGGATTCTGGTGAGGTATGATCGGACCTGCAGAGATTGTTAGGACCCATCCGGTTACGCAAGTAGGGACTATTTGGACTCATCCGGGATACCGGTGATGTATGTTTGGACCTGCAGGGATTGTTTAGATCTATCTGGTAGGAACTATTTAGACTCATCCGATACGTCAGTGATGTATGTTTGGATCTGTAGGGATTGTTTGGACCCATCAGGACGCTGGTGGGGTATATAGGTCACCTACTTGGGACGCCAGTATGGGCATTTTATGAAATCCTTTGAATTATGCATTTCTGTTAAAATGTTTATATGCATTTTAATTATTTGGATTATGTTTAACGATATATTTGTGAAAGTGCAATTGTTATCTATAAATGCTTTTGCTTGCAATTCTTCCTCAAGTTGTTTTTAACATACATTCTTCAAAAAATGTTTATATATTCCAACCATGATTATTTTTTAGGACCATGATGATCACTTACTGAGTAGCCAAACTCACCAAACTATGGTAAATATTTTTCAGGATAATTACAGTCTCATAGTTAAATGCACAACAAGACCAGCTTGTGAAGAAGATGCAGTCATGTCATAACTAAATTTTCCTTTGTAACTTTTGTTTAACTTCACCATAGTAAATTTTTGTTCTATCAATAGATGTATATCTAAACCTTCATGTTAATATAGTTATGAGTAGATTTTATAGACTCGTAGAAATGGAAAATTGTTTTAGCGCAATAAATGGTGAAGTTTAAGAATTTGTTTTGTTAAGAATCGACTGTAACATCTCAAGGATTCTAGTATTTTAAAACTAGTACTGTGACAACTTTGTTTGCTCATGAAATACATCATTGTGAGCTATTTGGATAGCACTTTTATTATCACAAAAAATTTGGTGAAAGGGTAGAATGAAAAACACCTACATCTCGAAGTAACCATCGTAACCAGATAATCTCACATGTAGCATAAGCAAGTACATCATGGTTCTTACTTTTTCAGGATATAAAGGAATCACCAAGAAAAATAAGGAATCCAATGGTGGAACGACAATCCGTAACATCACCCGTCCAATCAGCATCATAATAAGCATGCAATTCTGGATGAGAAGTATAAGAGAAAAGAAGACCCTCAAATAAAGTGCCATGGATCCGAAGTACTGCAGCATAATGAAAAGAACGGGGTGTATACATGAACTGATAATGTGAACAACGTGACTAATATTAAGTCGGGTTTTTGTCAAAGAGTTAAGACAACCAACAAGTGTTTTAGTGTTAGTTAAACTTACCTTTTGAATAAGACTTGAGATAAAACATAGCCGCATGGAGAAGAGTCCACCTCTATTTTCAAAAAATAACGGAGTTGGCCAAGATCCTTCATTTCAAAACAGTTACTAAGATGAAGTTGGATATCACGAATGCCATCAAGATCATTGCCTGTGATAATCATATCATCAACATATAATAATAATACTAGAACAATGCCCTTAGATGAGTGATAAACAAAGTGGGCTGAATCATGACAGCTTTGCACAAAACTACAACGAGCAACAACATGAGTGGATTTCTCAAACCAAGCACAAGGTGCTTCTCTAAGACCATATAAGGCTCGTCGAAACCTACAAACTTTATGAGACTGATGAGATAGGCCAGGAGGGAGCTTCATATAGACTTCTTCATGCAAATCTCAATGGAGGAAGGCTTTTTTAACATCCATTCGATACTTGGATCAACCACGAATAAAAGCAACAGTAAAAAGGTATAAATATACAAAAAGGTTGTTATATATGACAAATTACACATATTTATACAAGAGCAAACATATCCACAAAAAAAAGAAAATATATATAAGATTTATACATATCACGACATATTTATATCTTCAACCGCTTTTACTAGGTGATTCAAAACCCAGATCAATGGCATGGATTGTCCCTACATATCTGAGTTGGATCAGTGAATCGTTGATGTATTGATGTGAATTGGTGATCCAGGAAACATTAAAAATAATAAAAATTTTAAAACAGGGATGTGGGGATTTATGGTGGATACAAGAAACATTAGATAAGCTTTGTTAAGTATCAAAGAGGGTGTTTTAGCTGGAGACCCCAAATCTTCCCCAAACCAGATCGGTCGCAGCCAATCCCTAGTCTGAATGAGCAATCTGGATAAGAAATCGCGAATTATAAAATGCTGCATTTTACAAGAGAGAGAGACAGAGAGAGGCTCGTATCTTTATGTGCCTACAACATTTTCTTCATTCCATTACCAAACACAAAGCAAAAAAGTAACAAAATTTTTGTATATAGTAGTCAATTAGTGGCAAACATGAGTTTATAATTTGTTCGTGTAAAGTAAAATCCCAAGTCTTATTGTCAAAAAAAAAGAAAAAAGAAGTAAAATCCCAGGTCTCGTAATCCGAGCTACTGTATAGGAATTAGCGAGTAGAGAGAGAAATGATCTCCATGGTCATCTATTGGGGGGAGAGAGAAAGGGCTATAAGTTGAGCTGCCCCTTCTCATCTCTCTTATGGTCACAAGTGCAGCCACTGTGTTCCTAAATATGCTCTCCTCCCATGCTTCATTTCCTCCCCCTTCAACTGGGAATAAAGCCTGCATTGTTTTCTCACATTCTTTGATAAGTTTAGAGAGAAGATCTGTCATTAAAAATGGCTGCCCCAATACTTTCTCAATGAATGGGAGCCTAAGAAACCGACCAGTTTTCTTATCATATTTCTTCAAGATCTTTCCAAGGCCTGCAAAAACAAAAAACCCGGTAAAAAATTAAAAAAATTGAGGTTGGTATCTTCCTAACTATGTGCTTTTAGATGTCCAATGACATGTAATCGAAGCAATGTCATGGAACTCGGTTTAGGCCTTGAACTTCGGCCCTAGCCCGAGCCTAGTACTTGGACGAGTCAGAGTTGACTTGCTTGAGTAGTCTACATCACTAGAAAGCCCTAAAAATAAAAAAATAATTTCAAAATAGATGTTAGAAATAGAATAGTAAAAATAAAACTAAATCAACAATAATATAAAAATTTCAAATAAGCTGGAAAAGTATAAAATATAAATATAAAATTTTTTTAAAAAAAGAAAGATAAAATGTTATTATCAAATCTTTTTCCCAACTAATTGGGGTCGGCTATATAAAAATAAAGTGCATGACAAGAAAAAGAAATCGTTGTTCAATAATCTAAATTATGTATAAAATATGAGATTGAATACAATGACACCATTTACCTTTGGTACATGGAGGTAACAATTACTTATAACCATTCGATGTGAAATCTGATAGCTTGGGTGTGCCACAAAGTTTGAGAAAATTTTTTTTGAACTTTGAGCTTGGTCAATGAAATAAATGTAGACACCCAATTTTACATTCAATGGTCAAGATTATTTATGACCACCTTGAACCAAAGGTAAATAGCCTCTTTAAATATTTTCCCATAAAATATTTATGAATTGGTTTTGCCATTTAATAAAATTTTTACATTTTTTTTAAAAAAAAATTAATGTGAGTTTCACTTGAGTATCGGCCTGGGGCCGATTGTTCCTGAACCTTGAATTGGAGGGAGTTTTAAATTTCCTCTCTCAATTTGCTAAATAACTGTAGGATTCTCTGCAACCCTCACTTGTAGAACTATGAATCTCAAATACTGGAATCCCACTCAAGATTATGTACTTAATTAGTTAAATACGAAGTAAATAAATACAACTATAACTCTAATGCGAGAAATAAAACAACCATAAAAATCATACGACAACAATACAAAATTTAAGTGGTTCACTTATAGGGCTACATTTACGGCCTCGGCAAGTCGAAATCTACTATCACAATCAAGATTATACTTTTGGATTACAAGAGATAATATCTATCTCTAAACATAGGTAAAAGATCATCACCGATCCCTTTTCTAAATCTGCTCTCCCGACCTAGCAACACCGTCGATTACCGTCATCTTTTCCACCGTGATAAGTCATGAGAATAATGCCTCTATCAAAGACCATGTCTTTCTCTCTTGGAGACCCATCTCCATATTAGAGATGTATTCTCATAACCCCCCAAAGAGGTGACCCGAATGAGTATTAAGCTTTTTTGAGATCATTTTCTTGCTTATAAAAAAAATCTATTTTTATTTTATTATAACACTCTTAATCTTTAAAATAAAAATTTATTTTTATTTTACCATAATACCCTTAAGATATGGGTGCAGCGATTTGCTGTCACCGAACCCTACAATAACACTAGTGACATGAGTTGTTTTCCTTCTTAGGTTCAATTTCATTCATTTTTTTTTTGGGTGATTTCAATGTCATCGCAATTGATGAGAGAAGCATTTTCTCTCTCTAGAGGTTGATTACCTGTGTAATTGACGTTGCTATAATTTTCCAAGAGCACCATCTCTCCATGGAAATTGACCATATCCTTTCTAATCTTTGCCATTGCTTCTTCGTACTCTGTTTCAGAAGGCCTCACCCCATTTGCCCCAAATGTGGCTATGGTGCTTTGAATCCGGTCCTGCAATTCCTGAACCAGGGGAGAGATAGAACATTGTTTCCTTCTCTCTCTACATTGATAATTGGCACCCCAAATGAAAGTAATTCGTGTCTCTCTGATTGCATGAGGGAGGTTTCTAAGAACCCAACTCAGAAATCAGAATTAAGAACCCGCACCTTGAGAGAGAGAGAATTTGGGGAAATAACAGCTATTGAAGGATAAAATCCCAATTAATGAATGAAGGTCCCCCATTGTTTGTGTGTTTTAGAGAGAGAGAGAGAGAGAGAGAGAGAGAGAGAGAGAGAGAAAGAGAGTGAGTCATACTGACAGTGCAGCGAAGAAAAAAAAAACAGAACTGAGCAACACATTGAGAGATTCTAGGGATCCAGTTCAGAAATAACAGAGGGAGAGAGAGGAAAAAACAATTTAACTATTGAAATATAAGAACCCAATTAGTAAATAAAGGTCCGTTGCGTGTGTGAAAGAGAGATAAAAAACCTTTTGCCTGATGATGAAGTCTTCTTCCTGCTCCAAGAAGAAGTTATTGATCTTCTCAATTTCAGCGTTCAACAAACATATAAATCTTGCCTCCTCCAAAGACAAACTCGTATGAGAAAGCGTCTTCAGGTACTTTTTCATGTCTTTGTAAGCTATAAACTCGTTTCTCCACTCCGGCAGCGTCTCCTCTATTTGACGCCTTAGCCGATTCCCATACTTCATCCTCTCTCTCTCTACAATTTCTCCTCCCTTTCTCTCTCCACCTCTTGCTCTGCAATGAGCTTGGCTAAGCAGCTATGCGCATGTATATATATACCCGAGCCTCTCTCGCTCTCTCTCTCTCTCTCTCTCTCTCTATCGCTCTCTAAAGTTCAGGCTTCAACATTGTTGATGGGATCGGGACGTGGGGAATATTTGACAGCATATACCATGCTGGTGTTGAATTTATATGCACGGCACATCCAACACAAATGTGCACACTGACCTCCTCATTAACCAAAATGGCCAAAACGTTAGGTGAGAACTTCGGAGTTCACTCAAAAGGGTTGGCAACAGGCCGGACCGGTCCCGTCCCAGACCTGACCATGACCATACCTGAATTCTCCGGACCTGGAACCAGACCCAAAAATGTAGTCTGCGACCCAGACCTTGAACCTGGACCTGGACCCTCAATAGTATTTAGGTCCAAGATTTGGACTTGGACCCTACCTGTCGGGTCTAATTTTTGGACCCATACCCAAACCTGGATCAAGTCTGTCCCTCAAGTCAGGTCCGAGTCCATTGCCACCCCGATCATTCATTGTACCTAAGCCCCAGTTGGCCAAGGGCATGCCCAATCCGCCCAGGCTATGCCCAGTCCGAGCCAAGCCTAGCTTGATGAAAACAAATTTTTTTTCAAGAACAATAAAGAAAAAATGAGGTTGTGCCGGTCTTAAGTCGCATTTTGTAGCCTAAGCCCAACTTTTTCATGGCGGGCTGACCAGGCCGGGCTAGGCCACCCAACGCATTGCCATTATGTAATATGATTCATGTGCATTATGATAACAAGAAGATCATGAGGATATCACCTTCCAATCTATGAATGTAGCAATGAAGGAACATGCGAATCAATTAATTAGATTATTTAAGGGCCTCAATCCTTGTATTGTCGTATCCATAGATGGGACGGTGATAACCTCATGACCAAGATACTATTGTGGTTATATGAATCATATGACTGCTTGCTAGCATGTCATGATTGATATAACCATCCATCATTTTAGGTTAGAAATGCTGAATCCAATGACTCATAAATTGTGTATCTGACTTGGGAAATGCTTGAGTTGGATCAGATTGGGAGCATGGCAATTCTTGGCCAAAAGCCCCCCAAATTCGCTTCGATCTCCCAAAATTTTTTAGCTTTTTTACTATTTTGGTTCTAACCTGGGAATCTTTCGAATCAGATTGGTAGAATCGAAATCAAAAGACCTTCTACCCCGCCCCTCTTGGGGGGTCATTGCCCCATTCATGTTTTTGAATCACTGGTTCAAGTGACGGTCGACATGAGAGGCAGACTCCCCGTGTGGTTCATCTCATGCTTCGATGCCCACTCTTCATCACCATCCAATTAATAATTAAATGACGGTGAAAAACTTATGAATAGTGCTTGCTAATGCTATGAATTATAGCTTATGCTTTCCCTTGCTACAGAGCATCTATTTCGATTTGGAAGGTCTTGGGTGGTTTGGTCATTGAGATAAAAGATAGGTAGAAAGGGAGTCAATTGGGAAAAGCGCCAAAAAAGGTTTCAGGTTTCAAAGGTGTGTTATTATTATTTAGGGTTTTGGCACCTTAAAATCCCATCGTATATTCCAAGACTTTGAGGTTTGAACAAGAGAGAGGGGACACAAATCTTGAATTTTGGAGGAGAAAAGAAGAGGGCACAAAACCTTGGATCTTGGATGATTCCTTGAATAAAAATGGATGAATCTTCCTCATATATGCCCTTTCAAAAAAGAACCTTCTGGGATTCCCAAAGCATCAACTCTGGTCATAATCATACTTAACAAGAAAATCTCTGATTTTTTTAAATCCATTAAAAACTTCAAGTTTTTTAAAAGATCATAATTTTTTTTTTATTTTTTTAATAGAACCGACATAAATCCACATTTTTATATTTTTTTTCAAAAAAAATATATTCTCTATCTTATTTCTTCTTTAACTTAATATTATTTAATTTTAGTTTAAAGATACGCACATTAACAATTGTCCCGTGGAGTAAATTAAGAATCTTGATTTAATAAAAAAATTCCATCAAATATTTTTCCAATAAATTTCCTTAACAAATTGAATGATAAAATACAACCAGGAAACAATGATAGGTAGAGTTAGAAGAAAAGTTAGAAGAATAATAGGTAGAGTTAGAAGAAGAGTAATAATGAAAAATCGATTTTTCCTTTAAACATTGAGCGTCCTTATAATGAGTAAAAGATATATTCAATGATACTAAAGATTTAGGTAGTTAGGAATTCAATGTGAGATTCGAATCTGCATAAGCATTTTGTTGCTTCCTTTATGCATAGAGGAGTTTGATTAGTTTTATATTTTTGTTTTACATTTTTTATTTGCTTATACTATATACAACATAACATTTTGGATGGACAGTTATTTTACAGATTTGGATCTTTATTTTTTGTTTTAGTTAATTGCAATATTAAACTGAGGCCTTTTTTTGTTTTTTTTCTTTGGGCAATAATCCTATACATTGGTTTATAATTCTTGTTATTTACTAATGTAGTTCTCGTGTATAGTATGTTGTTGTTTCATTTTATGCTCTTAATAAATCTATTGTATGTTTTGTAACAACATGGTAAGCATTATTGTTGAATTTATTGAAAGTTGAGACCCAAAATTATCAAGCATTATTCTAATAACACTTGGCAAGGCCATAAAATCATTGGCCAATGGCTTTAATGTCACCTTTACATATTCGATTTTTTCACTCTTTTTTTTGGAGATAAATTTGTAATTTTCACGATTCTATAGTTTATCTTCTTTTTTTTTGCGATATGTATTTTTTACCTGATTTTTTCTCCAACTTTTTGAAATAAAACCGATTTATTATTGATGTTTTTCTTTGTTGATATATTATATTCCCGGATTTGCTTACTCTGGTTGTAACCAGTGCTCCAAAAATGAAAAATGATGCAAAGAGCCCACTTACTTTTAATACAAGGAGGTCATAATTAATGTTGTCTGCCATATTTCAAATCTAATTATGAATGTACCGTTGACTAGACTCAAATTTTAAAAAGAACTTCTTGAAGATGGTAACACACTCTAAGCCAACCAATTTGACATCTAATAGCAAGTAGCACTTGTGATATTTTGTACCAAAAATAAATGGTATCCTAGTATACAATTCCTTTAAAAATCCGTATTGGGTTTTGAGTTGTCCACCTACTTTGCGTTATCTGGATCAATGAAAATTTGATAAACGAAATTTATAGAAAACAATGATCCAGGCCGGATGATTGGTTAGAAAAATTAGAAAAGGAGACAAGAAAATAGTATGGGGTGATTCCTGGGGGAGATCTAAATCATCTAAGAACCAATTATTCCTTATCAAGATCATTAATTTCCTCATCTTGATCGTTGGATTTTAAAGCCCTGACTCTAAGAGCCAGTGTCTTTCTTCATTCCATGCTAAGTCCACTCAATCCAAATTAATGAAAATATGGAAGGTTTCATCCCTAGTTCCCTACCTGTTGTGGTAGGACTGCAACTTTACCAAAATTAGCAAATTTGAAGCATGTATTGAGGTCAAATTCTTACAATCGAAACCATGTCCTTGTAACATAACTCTGTATATTTTGCTCATAAGTACCTTCTATTTTTCTGAAACATGAGCAATGTATAATGCTTTTCTTCTTTGGATTTGGGTGTACCCTATCCCATATTTTTCTTAAAGGCTCACTTGTAGAGAGAGACGAAAATGCTTAGAAAGAGGTATTCAAGGGGGTGAGTGCTACAGTGTGACATCTAAAGTTCTATTTTTATTGGTCCCAAGTTAAGACATATAGAATTTGGCTCCAAAGAAGCACCCTCCCCTCACCTCTTTCTAGGTTTGGGGACTTATTTTTCCTCAACGATCACCTCAGAAACCAATCCAATTACTTTGAATATCCAAATAATCAAGAAATATTTTCAAAGGATTGCATACTATAAGACTATTCACTTTGGTAGATTAAGGTTACAATCATTTTTAGTCATTAATTGTGAAGTCCAACCGATTATAATGTGTCACAATATTTGAGAAATTATAATTTTAAAGTTTGTGCCTAATCAATGTCACATCCTCAACTACCCTATTTCATATCTTGTGGTCAATAATGATTGTGAATTCATTATGCCAAAAATAAATGATTTTATTGTGTATATTTCCTCTTTTCAAACGTAGACCTCAAAAACAATGCCACAACTTCATGCATAAGAAGAATATACCAAGATATCACCAGAGTCAAAGAAACAACCTTTGTTCAATGCTATAAGCAGAAAAGATAAGAGGCATAGGCAATTTCAATAGCCATGAATACACCTCAACACAGAGTTCAAATGTTGAACCCATGCCCAATTCAATTTTTCCCTTTAAAATTTGAACAAGAGACTCTGACATCAGCACAGTCTTCACTCTTACTCATTTATCCTAATTTCTAAGGAAATTTATCAAACCAATTTATCAAACCAACATCAAGAGATGCACTATTTAACATTCTCCTTCTTGGTCTTTTTTTTAATTAATGAGAATCCTTATTGGACATTAGTTAGAAATTGTTGGACATGCAGTTTCCCATTTTTCCCTTCTATCACATCGAAACCATTCTTTGGAAAAGTCATTTGAGAGATATTAGTATTTTCATATACCAATTTCTCACTCTATACATCCTATGAGATATTGATATTTTTAGACAACAATATTTTAATAATTAAATTATTGTATTTTTGAACACCAATATCTCACTGAGTTATCTTGTAAGATATTGGTAGTTTGGCATACCAAGGCCTCACAGTTATTAAGTTTTTACAAGATGTTGTATTTCGAAGCACCAATACTCATGAATACCTAGTTAGATGTTGGTGTTTAAAAAAAACCTATGTCTCAATCAATTGTGAGATGTGTATTTTTGAGTGCCAATTTAGAATTACTGGCATATGTAAGATATTTGCATATCACATGGTGTTTAGAGTGAGAAATCTATATTAAAAATACCAATAACTCACATAAGTACTATTTATAAAAAGGAAAAGTATACAATGAGATCATTTACCTTTGTTATAAGGTGGTCACAATTAATCTTCACCTTTAGATGTGAAATTAAGTGGCTGGATTTATTCTATTGACCAAACTCAAAATTTAAAAGAAATTTTCTCAAACTTTGTGACACACCCAAGCTATCAAAATTTACATCAGATAGTTATAAGTATTTGTGATCTCCTTGTACCAAAAATAAATGGTATCATTGTATACAATCCCTTATAAAAATTATTATAATTTTGTAAAGAGGCCAAAATTAGGAATTTCTTTACTCGAGCAAATTTGCTCTATCTTTTTGAACATGAGCAATTCTTTTTATTTATATTGGGTGCATTCTATCCCAAATTATGATAATTCAAAGCTAAAAAGCTAGAAGTTATAGAATTTGAAAGTTGGAAATTTTGATACTTGGTACGGAAAAATTATGTATTTGACAACCTGTTTAGAATTTTAGGGATTTCGGAACTTGCATTACACTGGGGATTTTGGATGCTTGAAGTTCTAGAAATTAGCTATATTAACAATTCACTTTTGAAGTTTTCATGGATGACTGCGTGATACCTATTCAATGAAGCAATTCTCAAAATATAAGATATACACAATAGGTATAACAAATGGGACCTTATACCATAAGACTACGCAGTTTTGGTAGAAAGGGTTCATTGTTATTTTTACCATTTAGATGTGAAATCTGACAAATTGAAATATGATATAATATTTGAAAAATTTATCTTGGATGTTGTGCTAGTCAATGCCACATCTTCAACCTCCCCATCTTATATATAAGGGTTGATAATTATTGTTATATCCCTATACAAACAATAAATAATCACATTATACACATTTCCATAACAAAATAAACATATCAGATCGTGAAAAAAATACAAAGTAACTTTTTGTCTCATAACTAAAGGTCCAAAACTATTATAAAGCATTCAACTTAAATGATCTATTGTATCACACTTATCCCAGACGAATATTTTGAATAGGTTTGTAACCAAGAAAAAAAGAAAGAAAAAAGTTCGAAAAATACTTCCTCAAATTGCCCCTACTTTTATATCTCACAATTCTATTAAATTCATGTCCCATCACCCTCATGTGACTCGGATCATCTTATTGGCATCGCAAAAGTTTAATATACTTGGGCACGTATGTTCCCTTGGGAGCATAGAGCCCCAAGGAGTTTTTTTCAATCTAAAATTTTGGAAACCACTTAAGAATAAAAAGAATCACCAGATGATTCTTTTTTAAAAAGCAATTTCAATTTTTTAACACTTAGAAGTGGATGGTCTTTGTTCAATCTCGAGACATTATTTTTTCAAGTGCATAGATGGCGCAATTAGGAAATGTTCTTTATTGAAGTTAATCTATGAGTCTAAAATTAATAATAGATAAAGGCTTTATCCGAGGGCGTAAATGGACAGCGTACTCCCACAGGATAATAATATTTTTTTTGGCTATATACTTTGTAGTTTACACTAATGTGGCCGAAGAAGCTCCGCATAATTTCATTCTCGAAAAACCCAACAATCATAAATTCAGCTACTAATAAGAAAATTATGAAAATATAAATAAATAGCTGATAAGTCACAGACATACAATTAATAATCTTAGCTACCAATCAACTAGAAAAATAAATAACTCTAATGGTGAATAGGAAATCAATCTCCAATACCACAATCCATAAACAAAAATGATGACAAAAAACAATAAATTAAAATGAACCACCAAATTCAAAGCATAAAATCCAGTACATTCTAACTGAAAAAACCATAAAAAATAAACATCAAATCAACCAAACAAAGAAAAGCTAAAAATCCATTAAATGGATTCGCAACCAACAATCAACTACCCAACCAAAACCCTATTTCAGCTATGAATTAAATTTACTGTGCACATTAAATAGGTTCCTTTGTCTTCAATTTTCTTCTCTCTACCCATGTTCGCAAAGGACAAGATAGGGCTTAAATTTGCACAACCACATGCCACTAAAGAAGAAAAAAATGCATATCCATACAATATAAAAAATGGTTTAGTTACTTACAATCATTAAATGTGAATTTGATAGCCGGAGCCGATTAACATGAAAAAACTCGTAAACCACATCACATAGAAGAGTTCTTTCATGCGAAAATATTTTTTCAAAAATAGTTTCCAACTATATTTGTATTCCTTATTTGTTTATGTTGTTATGTTGTCCTTTGGCAGATGTGGATACTATTTTTCTACAAGCACATGTGTATTGTGTGTATTGATGTATGCTCCACGTTTTTCTTAAGATGCCCCGTTTGTTTGCTTTTATTTTGTTCATGTTTGTTATATAAAAAATGGAAGTTTATATTCATCAAAAATTGAATTAAAAAGCTAAAATACTACTCATTCCATCATGGAGAGTATTATTGAATTAACAAATTAATAACATGCATATTTCATGCAGACTGGATAGGATATTGGCGGTGATTGAATAAAAGATACGCGCATCTATTTCAGTCAGCTATTAACAAGCTGATTGAATAAAAGATAAGTGCTTCTATTTCAGTCAAGCTATTAGAAACAAATCGATGGACAAGCTTATGTAAAAAAACATTTATTCTTCCCCTCGTAAGCAAGGGGAGTGATTGTTAAATTTGTTTAAATGTGTACCACTCAAAGGAGTAATTTTTAAAATTATTATTATTTTGTTGTTAACCGCAAGCATTTGTACTTTTCGGTATCAGGTTATAGGAAATCATTGATTTTTTTGTTTGAAGATTGTTGTAGAAAAACATTATTTACCTTATATTTTTTAGGGGATTCTATACAATGAGCTCGGTGTGTCACAAGGTTCGAGAAAATTTCTTTTGAATTTTGAACTTAGCCAATGAAATAAATGGAGCCACCCAATTGTACATTTAATGGTCAAGATTAATTGTGACCACCTTGCACTAAAGGTAAATGATCTCATTATATACTTTTCCATTTTTTAATATGTAATATATTTTCTGAATAAGAGTTTTTATATAGCATGTTTGGTGAACAAAAACTTATTTTGGGTGAAATTGAAGAGATACTGTGATTAAAAAATAAACCATAATGCCTATGCTATTCACCTTATTTTCCTTGCTATGGCGTGAGTTTTCTCTCTCTTCTAGAGAATTTCATTAAAATATCATCATGATTCTTATATTTAAGAAGAGAAAAGAAAGATTTCTTACTCCCAGAAAAGAAAGATTTCTTACTCCCATAGGATCGGTGGTTTAAAAAATGGATCAGTGGCTAGGATCGAGCACCTCAAAAACCCATCCCGATCGGTGGATCTACGATCCGGATCGAGAATCGGCCGAATCGGACTTATTAAGCTGTAAAAAATATATAAAAAAATTATTAACATTTATTATGAAATATTATTTTTTAAGAATCCAATAAGAAATCGAGGTAATATATTATTAATTTTCATTTTTTTCATCAATATGTGAATATTGAGATAACTTTTTTCTGTATGAACTTATTTTAACCATTAAATTACATCACACAAAATAAAAATCATAGAACTATCATTGATGAAGTATATAATCATGCATGGACTACATTAAAGAATGATTTTTTTATAAAAATATTTTTGTTTTTTTGACAAAAACCTTTCATTTTTTTACAAGAAATGTTTGTCATATTACATTTTTTTTTATTTTTAGCAAGAACCTTTTTTTTTAAAAAAAATACTTGTCATATTATTTTTTTTATAAGAACTTTTTTTTTTGACAATAATTTTTTATTTTTTTGACAAAAAAAAGAAATTTTACAAGAAAAATAATTAATAGGAACCTTTCATTTTTTTTTTATAAGAAACTTTTTATTTTATTGATAACAAAAAAATTTGACAAAAGGCAAAATTGATAAAAAAAAACCTTTCATTTTTTTGATAAGAAAATTTTTGAAATTGATAAAAAAACCTTTCATTTTTTTCTTATGACAAAAATACTTTTTGTATTATTAATTTTTCATAAGAACTTTTTTTTTTTTGACAATAAATTTTTATTACTTTTTATTTTTTTGACAAAAAAAAGAAATTTGACAAGAAAAATAATTTATAAGAACCTTTCATTTTTTTTTATAAGAAAATTTTTATTTTATTGATAAGAAAAAAATTTGACAAAATGCGAAATTGATAAAAAAAGCTTTCATTTTTTTTATAATAAAAAAATTTGACAAAAAGAGAAATTGATACAAAAAACCTTTCATTTTTTTTATAAGAAAAAAATTTGACCTCAAAAAAATAAAATTGACTAGAAAAATATTTATAAGAAAAAAATTTGCCCTCAAAAAAATAAAATTGACAAGAAATATAGTTGATAAAAGAACCCCCTTTCGTCCCAAGGAAAATGGAACTGAAAGTTGTAACCAGTAAGCCACATGTTACTTAGTAGTATTAAAAGCGCAAACAAAATATAATATATTAATGTTTCAAGTTAATACCTTCACATTATCCCACATCAAAGAGGTAGAAAGAAGTTGTAGTGAATAAATACCTCCTTGTAGTTAACGAGGATAACGCGTGCCAAGTGAAGAGAGTCACGTGACGAGGTGTACAGACCTTAAAGTATATGTACAATTTAAAATTTACAAAAATGCCCATTGAAGAAAATTTACAAAAATGCTCATTGAAGAATCGGCGTCATGAATCCAAGAATTGGGAGTATTCACATGCCGATTTAGGGCGATTTCGGTATTTCACTGGGAGTAATCACATGGCGATGTACGGCATAGAATCGTCGGTTCTTCTCTAAAACCGGGCAATTTTCAGTATTTCACAGGAACCGGATCGAGTCTGCCGGTTCTCGAGTCCAGTTCGACTCGCTGACTTTTGAATCACTGCATAGGACTTACTGTCCATTTATTCTCTCAGATAAAACTCAAGAATATTTTTAGGACCCAAAATTTCAGGATGTAACCTCTAGAACTTTTGGTGAATAATGGTGGATCATCCATGCCAAACATCGATGCGGATTTCCTATCAAGATCAGTTAAAATATGCGAAGTTCAAAGGTGACAAATTTGGATCTGAAACATACTTCGGAACTTCTGGTGGCTCGACGAAAAGCCAATCCAATTATCTCAAATATTAAGATAATCATAAAATATTTTCGAGCATAGGCTTTAAAAAACAATGCAATAGCTTCACACACCACTGTAATAGCTGTTGGGTTCATGTGGCCTTTAAAGGTCTTATGAGTGCTTGTAAAATGAAATGATAGAGTGAAACATGAACTCAGTGGGAGTGTGGTCCCTCGTGGGCCATACTAAGCAAACGATGTTTGTAGATATCAGATTGTGCTTGACGATATAGGCTAGTCGGTTGAGAAAAACTCATGTTATCTGGGCATAAAGAACAAACCAAGAAGGGTTCTAATGGGTTAGCCCTTGATGAGGTCAGAGAATATGCCCGGATGAGTGAGCCGAGGGACTGGGTGACCCTTGTGTGTGATGGTGGCCTACAGAGACGGGGGCAAAGCCTCATCCATGTACCATCACACGGCATGTATATCGATAGATCGTTCGAAAAAATCAAAAATCTATCTTTTAGGGTGAAGCTTATGTATGTGCGAGAGATACTTCTATGCACTATAGGAGCTATGGTCACATCAGGTCTAGGTGACTTTGACTCGTCTCTAGGGGAGGAGTTGAAATCCACAGACTGGGACTGCGATCCCTTGGCTGATCGACGTACTTTGGTGACACGCTAATGAGCCCCTACTTGGACTGTGGGTCATAGGAAACACTGGGTCGGTTTGATAAAGCAAGTGTGATCTGTAGTCCATAGTTGAAGGTCGAATGTCCCATGATTGATGATTCCTAAACCATATGGATCATTTTCCCATCAAATTAATTTAATTGTGTTTGTTTTATGATAGAAATTATTTTAAGATTATTATTTGAATTTTTATGAACCCTTAGATATTTTATTTATAATTTTTGGATTTATAAAATTAAAGATATTGATTTTACAGTTGTTTAAAAATTTAAATAATAAAACTAAAATCATTTCAATAATAAAATGAACATAATTCGTAAAATTATCTTTTCTCTCTACTCTCATGGTGTTTTCATTTCAAACCAACTTTATTTCAAATTAGACACATAATGACAACACATATATTTCCACAAGCCTCATATGATTTTGTTAAGTAGGCTTGATAAATATAGTTGTTCATGTCTTAATGAATAACATACCAAATTGCAGAAAATTCAGGATGACCTCTCTTCAATCCAAAATTTTTATTCCTCTCTTCCCGAATATATTTCTCTTTTAAATAAATTTTATTAGAAAATAGATGTAGAATGGGAGTCCAAAAATTTAGTGTGGACTATAAAACATTCTGTTAAGTATAGAAATAAAATCATGACTTCCAAGTCATGAAAATAATTTTCGTTGCAGAAAACAACACTTGCGCACCGTTCAATAAATTGATCATATCTTTCAAACCACAAAGAATTTCTTGATGAACCTTTTTTTACTTAAAAGTATACTCAAGTTTGTGAGTTACAATAAATTTCAGCAAGAAATAAAATCATATGATTGGTGAAACAAATCATGGAACTCAATAGACAGTTTCTGGATTTTGCAAGGTCAGAACTGACGCCCTTCATTGATGATTCAATAACTCTCAATTCCCTTAGGATCTCCCACTGAAATTTTTCAAGTAAATCCTACTCTTAAAGACACAAAATATCACTATGTAATAGGAAAATTCTCATTATATTTTTCATATCACTACTCCAAAATAGCCTAGAATACTCATTAGTTTTCTTATATATCATTCCCAAGCTTGATTTAAACTCAATAAAGAGAAAAGATAACTAATGACATCAAGTATCAATAGCTTTGATACCAATGAAAGAAAGATCTATTTGATCTTTTACCGGATAATACATTTATTATTATTGTTAGTATTTTTACCCCTTTTTTTTGGCAAAAGATCACTTACATGTGGCCTTTATTATAATAAGATAAATTTCAAAATAAAATCAACATAACAATAAAATCAAGATCTTAACAACTTGATGCCATTGAAACAACTATGCATTATGCTTGAGAATAAAACATAAGATTGCAAGAAACAAAAGGAAGAGTGTCGGAGATTACCTCAATCGGTTACTTTGTCTTGGTTCAGGTAAAGATTCACTTTCTATAGGGAGTTCAGGATCAGGTTGGATTGGTTTGAAAGTTTCAGGTTCAGGGTCTCGAACTACATCCTCATAAAAGTCGGCTTGTTTTTTACTCACCCTTGCTTCAAGAAACTCTTCCTCGAAGAAGTGAATATCACAGTTTTCAATAACCACACATGTTTCAAGGTTGTAGAATCGATACCCCTTACCATGATCTAGATAACCAATGAAAATGAATTTGACTGTTTTGGGTTGCAATTTGGTTCTATTTTGATGTGGGAGAAGAACATAGGCCGACCGACCCCAAATATTCAGGTGTTCAAGGAAGGGAGTATAACCTGTGAAAATTTCGTGAGGAGTAAGTGTGGCAGCTTTTGTAAAGTCCGGTTAAGGATGTAACATGTCGTTAATATGGCTTCTCCCCAAAACTCCAATGAGATATTTGCATGCCCCATTATATTCATTCTCTCAGCTATACCATTTTGTTCAAGAGTATAGGGCATGGTGTACTAATGGATGATCTCATTTTCAATGTACAATTATTTGAAAAGGTCAGATGAATATTCGCCCCTATCGGTTCTGAAGACTTTAATTTTCAGGTTGGTTTGGTTCTCTACCTGGGCTTCATATTTTTTGAATTTTTTTAGAGCTTCTAATTTTGTAAGAATAAGGTACACATGGTCATATCGCGAGTAATCATCTATAAAAGAGATAAAATATCTTTTTCCACTTTTGGTGGTCACATTCATAGGTCCACATATGTCACTATGAATGATTTCCAATATGCTAGTAGCTCTTTTTGCCCTGGTGGTATTTTTCTTTATTCTATTTCCTATTTTTTGGTGATATGGCATGTGGCTATATGGTTGGAAGATATTGGCTAAATATTAACTTGATATATCTTTGAAAGATTTTGTAGAAAGATTGAGTAGACTTGTGTTATTTTATGGTATGTACAATATTTTGATTAGATTTAATTTATTTAATTTCTATTGATGAGAAAATGGTTTAGGACAGGGAGATAATAGTTCATGCACCTTCCATAATGTTGATGACTCATCTATGGAATGGATGACTCAAATCTCTCTTCCCACAAGTCACCATTGATCGACGGTCTATGTTCAATCTCGCAAGAAGAGGCAAGCCAAAGAAAACCCTAAGAAACCCCAATCTTACTGAAAGCCTATAAAAAAGGATTGTCTCTACCCAAAAATCTCTACACCTTATCTTTCTATCTCTCTTAAGAAAGTTTATCTTTCTCATGTTTAATCTCTCTCCCATATTGTGAAAGAACCTAAGGGTTTAGGTTATGGAGGTCTTCTCTCTTATCTTTCAAATATGAATTTATGGCTAAGGGTTTTAAGGTTTAGCAAAAAACGAATTCATCTCTCTCAAACTAGGTTGGTAAGAGAATTCACCTAGGGTTTGAGTTTGTGATCAAAGGAGTTCATGTTCAATTGGTGTGGCTTGGCTGAAATTTGCTTTTTCGGTTCGAGATTGAATCTAGACCATTGATCTCGAGCTATCGGATGGTGGTGACTCGGTGTGGGGTGTAATAAGCCCAGTTGGGATAATCTCCGGCGCTCTTCCTTTTGTTTCTTGCAATCTTATCTTTTATTCTCAAACATAGTGCATAGTTGTTTCGATGACATCAAGTTGTTAAGATCTTGGTTTTATTGTTATGCTGATTTTATTTTGAAATTTATCTTATTATAATAAAGACCACATGTAAGTGATCTTTTGCCAAAAGAAAGGGGTGAAAGAAAAAAAATAATAATGTATTTTCCAATAAGAGATCACATAGGTCTTTCTTTCAATAGCAACTACATTCTCTAAGGAAACATAAGACAAGAAATCAAGATTGCAGTTCATCTTAAACAAGATTTACACATCATATTACACAAACTACCAAGGCATTAAATTTAACAACGAACCAAAACAATCAAGAAATACTTTCATACATTGACCTCAAAAAACAATGCAATCGTTTGTTTTTTTTTTTTTTTTTGTTGACAAAGGTTACTAACTTTATTGAGATCAAAGATTTACAATGTAAGAAGTAGCAAAAATAATTATACAGATGTATGGTCAATAAAAAGCTCCGGCAAAGCAAACCCGGTTTAGTTAATAGATCCGCGCTCCTTTTCGCCTCTCTAAAGACATGGTTGAAGTAGACATCCAACGACGCACAAAGATCAACATCTTCCAAAGCGTCCTCAATTTCTATGGAACAGTATGCACTCTAGAGCACAATTATATTAAATTATGAGAGTCTCTTTCAACTAGAATGGTGGAACATAATCCCCTATAGAATAACATATATCTCACCCTCATTAGCAGTAACTATACTTCATGGACCAGAAAACTTAAGATTGTCCTTGGGGTTTCTAATTAACCCTCCAACTCCTGTTTTTTATGATATTCACCTTCAACGCCTACCCATAAAAAATCCTTCTATTTCTTTCCCACGAAATCTCCTAAAGAATAACTACAATTTTCAATGGAATCTTTCTTTTTTGGCAGCCATGGAAGATCAATATGGGCCACAATGTTCGTATGGCTTGCTAGCATTGAAGTATAGATATACTTTAATGTTCGTATGGCATTGAAGTATAGCTATTCATTGTAAAGGAACAATGTAGGAACAAATGATTTTCATCTTCTTTATCATGCTTGCATAACATGTAAATATTAACCGGTACTTTATCCTTTTTTTAAGGTTTAAAAATAGCAAAAAGTAGGACTAAAAGGATATAGTTGGATGCATTGAGAAAAAATACGAAAGCTTATAAAAAAATACGATTTTTAATGAAGTAGAATATCATGTTAGTGTACCGGACTTCAAATAGTTGAATTATGACGATGATGAAGAGGACTCTACGCCTTTTCTTCTTTTACCTCATGGAATGATGCATGTTGTCTTTTTTTTTTTTTTTGTATATTACACAGGTTGTATAATATAATCACCTCGGTATACATACATGAGATTCGTCCCGGGTACAATACAGAAAAAATACACTTTCTTTTTCAGATGGTATTAGAGTCTTCAACCCATAGGCGTCTGAGTATGAATAGAGAACTGTAAAACCGCTATCTTTTAAAAACCACCGCAAAATAGTTATTGAAACCGTATTTTAGAAAACCACAAAATCAAAACCGTCCTTCACACCAAAACCACCGCAAAACCACCGACTCTTCTATAAACCGCCCCAAAAAAAAATAAAATCGAAACAACACCCCAAAAATCGGCAATAGAAATACCACATTGCGAAACTGCCAGATACTACCCACCAAAACCATCATAAAAAACTAGAGTCGGATGCAGATCTGATTTCGACACATTTTCTTACTGATCTAGTATTCTTCTCTTTGGGCATTCTCTCTGATTATCCTATGATTTGCTGAAGTTCCCTTCAAATCTGAAGCGATCTCCACCGTCAACATAGATGGGCGGATCTGTCCTGACATCTTTTTCTTCTGCTCTCTCTATTTCGGCAGCCTCTCTCGCGCTCTTGCTCTGTGTGAAGCAGTCTCTCTCTCTCTCTCTCTCTCAATTTTTCTTATTTTGCTCCCTCTCTCCTCCCGTGGGTCTCCATTTTTTTAAATGTTTTGAAGTATTTAAGGGAGGCGAGGCACTTGCAAGGCTTTGCAATATTTGGTGGTTAATATAGCTGATTTGTAAACCTTTAAGAGTTGGGACTTGGGACAGAACATAAGAAAATTTTTTCTCAATTTTTCTTATTTTGGGTGGTGAGGATGCTTTCGTGATCATTTTGCCATGATTCCTCGAACTCAAACACCACGCGATTCCTTCTCGGTCAATCTTACAATGGAATAACTTCAATGGTTGCTTTTAAATTGAACTCAAGCGTCTTTTTATTTTTTGGTAAATTGAATGTTTTTGGCGTTTATCGTGATCTTTCTATGGATCTGAATTTGGTTTCTGTTGGTTAAATTATTCTTTTCAATTGTAATGTTGTTTTCATTCCCTTTATATGTCTTATGTGGGATTGGCAATTAAAAAATCTATCTGAAACTGGGCTTTACATCGTTACGAGCACACAAAACTCCCTTAAACAAATTTGCTGACAAAACACGATTTTGAAAAAGCAAAATTTGGGTATACAAGGATCCAGACGAACCATAACACCATGGCTAGGGTGCCTCATTGAGATTGTTTGCCGTCAACAGTAACCTTCTTTTTTAAAAAAAATTGACGGCTGAGATGCTACGTGTTCTTGCCGAGAGGGAGTGACATAGGGGTATGACTGAAAGCAAGTTTGGCAAAGGTAAGAAGCATGTGTTAGTTGTAAGAAATTTAGTAACCAAGACATTTGATATGTATAAAAATCACTTGATTCGGATCAGAATTAGTAGATGATCGTCTTAAATCTGGTAGAAAATTGGGACTTGATCCGATATAGACGGAATCGCCGGGCTCTATAAGAGAACTAAGTGATTCAAATAAAAAATTTATGGATTCGGGTTAGCAATTTCATCCGTATCATTTTTTCAAAAGTAAAAGCAAAATTTTTTTTTAAAGATTTATTATGTTTTTCTAATATATTTTTATGTAACATCACCCTTAAGAGGTGATCCAAGTTGAAATTAGCAAATCCAAATTTGTTAAGCCAGGTAACGATTCGGACCTTGATCCATTTTTTCAAACAATAAAGTGTGCACTAGTCCTTTTAAGGTGTGGGATGGCAACAGCACAATCAAACCCCAATTAACTGGTTGATAAGAATGTGAAAAACAAAAGAACAACGACCATTAATGCCAACTAAACCTCTTTAGCATTGGAAAAAGTTTATAGGGCCTTAAATATTTAACATTGAAAAACAAAAGAACAATGACTATTAATGCCAACTTAACTAGTCGATTCAGAATATATCTTAAGCTGGAAATTTTATAATTAAAGATGAAAATTTTTTTTACAGGCCATCACAAAGATTTCTGATATTGAAACAATATATTTCGACATTATTTGAAGGTGCGTCTTACTTCGATTGTTTACAGCCTTATACAAACCACACCTTCTAACATTTGCGCAAACAAACGCTAAGATTTTTGTGGTTCAACATTAATGTAAACAGGATAGAACATATTAATAATTTAAAGATTGTATACAAAGAGACCATTTATTTTTTGTATATGGAGGTCACAATTATTCACACTCATTAGATATCAAATTCGATTGTTTGGGGTGAGTCACGAAGTCCCATAATTTTTTATTTTGGAACTTGTGTCTATTCAATGATACTCTTACTATCACCTACTTTGAAATTTGAAGGACAAAAATGATTGTGGTCTCTATGTACAAAAACTAAATGATTTCTTTGAGACAATCTCATCAGTTTAACAACTACAATTCCACAAGACGACTTATATGCATCAATTACTTTTCCAAACAAGTTCTCAAAATATAAAGGGATTATCTATAAAGAGACCATTTACTTTTTGTACAAAGAGGTTACAACTATTCCACTCATTAGATATTAAATTGGATGGTTTGGGGTGAGTCATGAAGTCTAATTTTTTTTCTATTTAGAATTTTGTGTCTAACCAATGACATTCTTACAACTACCCATTTTGAAATCAAAGAGACAAGAATGATTGTGACCTTTTGTATAAAAAATAAATGATAATTTTATAGATAATCCTAAATATAAATCCATATTATATAAGCGCTCATAACTAACCTGAACCCTACTTTAGAAGGCATTGTCCCTGCTTTCCACAGACGGGGAAACTTGATCCATGTATTAGGGCCAGGGAGCGTTATGAACAGTCTGTTAACGTCAGTAGCACAATGGCCCGACGTCAATATAAGCTACATATTGTATTTTACTAGTATTTCAAAATCCCGACCGTCCACTAGTCCACCCCATGTGGTCAGATCAGCAGTTTGGTGATCACGATGGGTCTGAATTGCTGTTTTAGAAAAATATTTAAAAATAAAAATTATAAAAAATTAAAACAAGGATTTCATGGAAATTTAGGCAGCTCATAAGAAAACATCAGGTAAACTTCACTAAAAAAAAATATGAATGGTGTTGTAGAGGTGGGACCATGCCAGTACCAACGCCTTCCCCGAAACCAGAAACCAATTCGGTCTCAGCCCGTTCCCTATTTAGATCAAGAATCGCCAAGTTTACAATGCCGGGTTTTACAAAATTAAAAAGAGAGAGAGAACGAGGGAAAGAGAGAGAGGCCTGTATCTGTGTTAAAGTGACTACTCAGAACATTTTATTCATCTCATTACCAAACAAAAACCAAGAAAATAACAAAATTAATGTACTTAGTATATAGTAGTAAATTGGTGACAAACATGTTTGTAATTTGTGAGTGGAAAGTAAAAGCCCAGGTAAGAAAAGATCCCGGGCTTAATTGGTAGAGCTTGAGGATTCCTTATGTCTTAGGCTCAATTCCTACAGCTCCTAAGTGACCCTCACCCACAAAAAAAAGAAAAAGAAAAAAATTAAATAAATGTGTCTACCCTCATCTATATGGGGGAGAGAGAGAGGGCGATAAGTTGAGCTGCCCCGTCTCATCTCTCTAATGGTCACAAATGCAGCCACTGCGTTCCTGAATATGGTCTCCTCCCATGCTTCATTTCCTCCCCCTTCAGCTGGGAATAAAGCCTGCATAGTTTCCTCACATTCTTTGACAAGTCTAGAGAGAAGATCAGTCATTAAAAATGGCTGCCCCAATACTTTCTCAGTGAAAGGGAGCCTAAGAAACCGGCCCGTTTTCTTATCATACTTCTTCAAGATCTTGGCAAGGCCTGCAATTAAAAAACCCAATGAAAAATTTTAAAAAATTGAGGCTTGGGTTCTTCCAAACTCTGTTTTTCTCTCTTTAGATGTTCAATGCCAATGTAAATATGTAAATGAAACTACATTATGGAACTCGGCTCAAGCCTTGATCTTCGGCCGCAGCCTGAGCTGAGTCACTTGGAGATGTCTGAGTGGGTGCTCAACCAACACAAATTACATATAATTCGGCCATTTAATATAATTTTTGTAATTACATATAATTTGGCCATTTAATATAAATTTTGTAATTTAATTAAAACCTGCGTGTTGGCTCCGCAAGGGGCAGAGTCTGAGTAACTTGGCGAAGTCCGACTCGGGAGAGTTTATGAAACTTGAATTGAAGGGATCTGTGAATTTCCTCTGCTAAATAACAGAGTGATATGAGTTGTTTTCCTAGTGAGATTCAATGTCGTTGTAAATTTTTAATTTTTTGGGGTGATTTAAAAGTCAATGTAAATGATGAGAGGGTGCATTTTCTCTTTCTAGAGGATGATTAACCTGTGTAATTGACGTTGCTATAGTTTTCCAAGAGCACCATCTCTCTATGGAAATTGGCCATGTCATTCCTGATCTTTGCCATTTCTTCTTCGTACTCTGTTTCAGAAGGCCTCACCCCATTTGCCCCAAATGTGGCTATGGTGCTTTGAATTCGGTCCTTCAATTCCTGAAACAGGAGAGAAAGGAAAATATCAGTGTTCAAAAAAATCGACTCCGCCCGAGTCCAGCTCTTTTTGTTAAAATGGAAATGAGGATAAAATTAGATATATATTGCATGACCGCCACAATCCATCATTTAACAACCAATAAAAAAGGGAAAAGGTTTATATAGAGCGAGGCTCTAAATAATAAAATTTGAGCCTACCTCAATAATTTCACTGGAAGAGGTTCTTTGGATGCTCAAATATTTTCAAATTGATCATCTCGACATCAAGATGCACGGACATGAGAAAAAAAATGAATTTTAAGTTTTCGTAAATAGTGTATTTTGTAACGCATTATTGGACCGTCAAATTTTTAGATTTTCAAGTTTTCATGGATCTGTCCGTTTATACTATTTTTTAAGCTTAAAGCTTTATAAATAAATGTGAAAATATATTTTAAAGCTATAACAAGGATTTTCATTATTGAAACCACATTTCCCGATACTACTTGAAGGTAGGCTCAAATCAATCATTGAGACGATTTTGAAAGTTGTTAAAAAGAGTCGAACATCATGGGATTCAAAACCCAGGCAGGGTCGAACTATAAGTGTGAGTATTAACTAAAGAAACTTTAACACATCTAATTAAAATTTGAAGTATTATTGTAATTAAACTAAAAAATTTGTTGTACCACCTACTTGGCCAAAACTCGTCTTGCCCATAGGGCGAGTCTGAGTTGCTACATCCATAAGGCGAGTTCAAGTTGCCTTGTCCGAGTTTCAGAATGCTGGAAAAAAACAATTTAACAACTATTGAAAGATAAGAACGCAATTACTAAAGTAAAGCACACCTTCAAATAGTGTCTAGAAATGTCATTTCAATACTGAAAATTTTTGTGATAGCCTTAAAAGATATTTTTATCTTTAATTATAAAATTTAAACCATAAAAAATAGTGTAGATCAAGCAGATCTATGAAAACTAGTAAATCTTGAAAATTGATGGTCCAAAAATGCGTTACAAGATGCATTATTTCCAAAACATGACATCCACTTTTTTTTCTCATGTCCATGCATCTTGAGGTTGAGATTATCAATTTGATGATATTTGAGTATCAAAACAACCTCTTTTAGTGAGATTTTTGACGTGGGCTCTAATTTGATTGTAGTGTTAAAAAATCGACTCAGCCAAGGTACTCGGGACTTGGCTGAGACGATTTACTCGGGCGAGTCTGATTAACTCCCTTGAGTCCAGCTCATTTTTTTAAAAAAGAAATAAAAAAATAAAATGATTATATATATTATAACTACCTCTTTTACCAGCAAAGTCAGAGTGACCCGATTACCAGCAAAGCCAGAGTGACCCGATTAGTGCACCTTACGCCTCTTTATAAGAGGTTTCGGGCTCGATTCTAAAATAATGTTTTATTTTAAAACAAAGGGTGACCGCGCCTGTAAAAAGCCCTCTTTGTAAGAGGTTTCAGCTCGATTCTTTATAAGAGGTTTCGAGCTCGATTCTCGACGGGCTTGAGCAAGCATCGAACACTAAAATGATTTTTTTAAAAAACCAAAGGGTGACAGTTATATAAAAAGACCTATTTATAAGAGGTTTTGGGCCTGATTCTCAGCGGGTTTGAGCAAGAGCTGAACACTAAAATGGTGTTTTTTAAAAAACAAACGGCTACCGGCGGGATTCGAACCCCATCCTAAGATATGAATTGGTGGTAATATTATAATTAAATTATAAAAACATCTTATGGGCCGAGACCGAGTTACTCGGCCGATTCCGAGTTACCTCGGCAGTTTTAGACCGCTGATTGATTGTAAAGAACTTAAATAAAAGTCGATTCTGTCTGCGGATATGAGAGACAGAGAACACCTTTTGTGCGATGATGATGTCTTCTTCCTGGTCCAAGAAGAAGTCATCGATCTTCTCAATTTCAGCGTTCAACAAACATATGAATTCTGCCTCCTCCAAAGACAAACTCATACGAGGAAGCGTCTTGAGGTGCCTTTTCAGGTCTTTGTATGCTATAAACTTGTCTCTCCACTCCGGCAGCGTCTCCTCTATTAGACGCCTCAGCATTTTCCCGTACTTCATCCTCTCTCTCTCTACACTTTTTGCCTCTCTTTCTCTCTCTACACTTTTTGCCTCTCTCTTTGCAATGAACTGGGCTAAGAAGTTACGCTAAATAATGTACTACATCCCCGAGCCTCTCTCTCTCTCTTGCTTGCTTACATATGGGATGGAGACGTGAGCAGAATTGAAAAGCATATACCATGCTGGTATCGAATTTATATGGCCCATCCCAGACCGGGTCGAGCCTGGTCTAATGAAAGTAAATCTTTTGAGAAAAAGAAAGCAAACAATAGGCCCAGCCCTGGCCTGTGCCCTTGAACCACATCTTGTGACCTAGGCCTACTTTATCATCTCCGTGCCCACCTGTTCATGGCCGGGCCACTCAACCCATTGCCTGTCCTAAACGTGAAATGATTAATTGTGGATCATGATAACAACATCATCATGAGGATATCACCATCGAATCAATGACCCGATTGAATTGAGTGAGGGGGGAGTGGTTGCCCGATTCCTATTTTTGAAAGACTTGTTCAAGTGACAGTTGATATGAGAGAGGCAGACTCACCATCTAGTTCATCTCATGTTTCGATGCCCACTCTTCATCACCGTCCAATTCATATTTGAACAATGATGACACTTATGAATAATGCTTCGCTACTCGTATGAAATTCCGAATTCTAGCTTATTAGAAAGCTATTTGGATTTGAAGGGGTCTTCGGTGTTTTGGTCATTAAGATAAAAGAACCCACTACGCAACATTTATAGGCGAAAATGAATAGTATTTTCGCCATAGGCTCATTGTCGTCCGATTTTTTCAGACGGCATGGGTAAATTGACTGGAACATGCCCAATGCAATCGATTTTTAATGCGAAAAACACCAGAAACTACAATCGCTCTACATGAACCGTTATGAGGTAAAACTACAACAGGCAAAATACTATTCATTTTCTTCTACATTTTTAAGACTTTTCCTAAGACAAAAGATAGGTAGAAAGGGCGCCACTTGAAAAAAGGCAAAAAAAAAGGACTTTGTTTTAGGTTTATTATTTAAGGTTTGACCAGCGACGAATCGCATCGTATATTCCAAGACCTTGGATGTTGGATGATTCCTAGAATAAAAACGGACGAGCCTTCCTCGGATATGCCGTTTCAAGAAGGACCTACGGGGATTAAAAAAACAGCTAACTTTGGTTGTAACGCTCCAAAACTGAAAAAGCATATAAAGGAAGGTCATAATTATTGTTATCCGTCACATTTTAAATTGGATTGTTGTGAGTATATCGTTGACTAGATTATAAATTTTTAAAAAATTTGTTGATTATTGTAAGACACCCCACCCCAAGCCATCCAATTTGACATCTAATAACAATTATCAACTCTTTGTAACAAAGATAAATGGTCTTATAGTATACAATCATTTTAAACATCCGATTTGGGTTTTGAGTTGTCCATTTGCTCTATCAGTTCTATGGAACAATGAAAAATCGATAAAAAAAATTTATAAAAAACAAAAAGATCCAAACTAGATAATTGGTGAAAAATTAGAAAAGTAGACTAGAAAATAGTTTACGGTGATTCCAAGAGAAGGGGCCAGACCTAAATCATCTAAGAACCAATTATTCTTTTTCAAGATCAATAATTTTTCATCCAGATCGCCGAATTTTAAAACCCTGACTCTAAGAACCAATGTCTCTCTTCATTCTATGCTAAGTCCGCTCAATCCAAATAAGGGACTGCAACTTTACTAACACGGCAATCATGTCAAAATTAGCAAATTTGAAGCATGTACAGAGGTCTAATTCTCAGAATTAAAACCATTGCCTTGTAATATAACTCTGTATATTTTTTACTCATGAGTAACTTCTATTTGTCTGAAAGAAAGCAATGTATAGTGTTTTTTCTTCTTTGGATTTGGGTGTCTCCTATCCCATATTTTTCTTTAAGACTCACCTTTAGGGAAAGAGAGAGGAACAAGCTTGGAAAGAGGTATTCAAGGGGTTGAGGGCTACAATGTGACGTCAAGAGTTCTATTTTTACTATTTCTTAAATTAGCATTTCGAGATAGAATTTGGTTCCAAAGAAGCACCTTTTCCTCGCCTCTTTTTAGGTTTAAGGGCTGTTTTTTTCTTTCAATGTTCACCTCAAAAACCAACCCAATTACTTTGAATACCGAAATAATAAAAAAACTATTTTCAAGGGATTGCATGCTATAAGACAATTCACTTTTGATACAAGGGATTGCATGCTATAAGACAATTCACTATTGATACATTGAGGTCACAATTATTTTTTGTGAAATCTGATAGATTGTTATGTGTAACAAATTTTGAGACTTTGTGCCTAATCAATAAGGTATCCTCAACCACGCAAATTCACATCTAACGGTCAATAATGATTGTGAATTTCTTATATAAAAAATAAATGACCTTATTGTAGGTATTTTTTATTTTCAAACATAGGCATCGAAAAACAATGCAACAACTTCATGCATAAGCGGAACAGCAAGTAAAGAGTAATTATACTTCATTTAAAAGGCATTTGCACACTAATCTACCAAGGCATCACAAGAATCAAAGAACCAACCTCTGTTCAATGCTATAAGCACAAAAGATAAGAAGCATAGGCAATTTCAATAGTCATGAATACACCTCTGCACAGAGTTCTACTGGTTGAAGCCATGTCCAATTCAATTTTTCCCTTTTTCCCTTAGAAATTTTAACTAGACACTTTGATTTCAACACAATCTTCACTCTTATTCATTTATTTCAATTTCTAGGAAAATTTATCAAACAAATCTCAAAAGACACACTATTTAACATTCCCCTTGTTGGTTTTTTGTTAATATAAGAGATCCTCATTGGACATAGGGTAGAAATTGTTGGAGAGGCAATTTCCCATTTGTCCGTTCTAATTTGTCCGTTCTAACACATCGCAACCTGTTTTAGAAAAGTTCTATGAGAGATATCGGTATTTTCGGATACAAATATCTCATTCTACACACCCTATGAGAAATTGATATTTCCAAACAACAATATTTCAGTTAGTTATTGAATTTTTTAGCACTAATATCTCACTTAATTATCGTGTAAGATATTGGTAGTTTGGCATACCAATGCCTCACAGTTATTATGTTTTCCCAAGATGCTTTATTTTGAAGCACTTATACTCATTATGAATACCTAGTGAGATATTGGTAGCTTTAAATACAAACATGTTTCAAAACAAGCCCTCCCTCGAGATATTGGTGTTTGTAAACACCAATATCTCAATCAGTTGTGAGATATGTGTACTTTTGAGTGCCAATTTAGAAACAATAACCTATGTAAGATATTAGCAGATCATGATGTGTTTAGAGTGAGAAATCAGTATTTAAACTACCAATACCTCACATAAGTAGTATTTATAAGAATTACTATAATTTTGGAAGGAGGCCAAAATTGGGAATTATTGTATTTGAAAATTTTGCTATATCTTTTGAAACATGAGCATTGCTTTTTCTTGTTTTTGTTCTTCTTTAAATCGGGGTGCATTCTATCCCAAATTATGATAATTTGAAGCTGGAAAACTGGAATTTCTCGAATTTTAGAAGTTGGATATTTTGATACTTGGTGCTGAAAATTTAATGTATTTGACAACCTGTTTAGAAGTTTAGGGATTCTGGAAGCTTGCATTGCACTTGGGATTTTGGATGCCTAAAGTTCTGGAAATTAACTAGCGTTAACAATTCATTTTTAAGTTTTCATTGATGACTGTGTGATACCTATTTAATCAAGTGGTCCTTAAAATACAAGATATATACAATAGGTATAAGAAAAGGGTGTGGTTTGTACAGAGCCGAGGTTCTAAACAATGAAAGTAAAAAAAAAACAATTTTTACAAAGAATCCAAACCGGTGACACTGGGTTTTTCCTCTAATGCAATATCCTATAAAAGCTCTAAAATAGATATTGGTATATGACATTGCCTCATGTCTACCTCACGGGATTTCACATATAATATATAATATAGCTTTTGTACCATTATTGAAAAATAAATTTTCGAGATAAAAGGGCCTGATAAACCACATTTCCAATAGAGCGGACCTTCAAATACTGTCAAGAAATGTAGTTTCAATATTGGAAATCTTTATCATAGCCTTCAAATATGCTTTTACCTCTAATTATACAATTTCAAGTTTAAAAAACAGTGTAGATCGAGCAGATCTATGAAATCTTGAAAATCTTAAAAATTGACGGTAAAAAAAATACATTACAAGATACACTATTTCAAAAACTTGAAATCCATGTTTTTCTCATGTCCATGCATCGTGATGTTGAGATAATCAATTTGAGGATATTTGGCCATCAAAACAACCTCTTCTAGTGAAATTTAACAACCTCTTCTAATGAAATTTTTGAGATGCATTCTAATTTGATTGTTTAAAGCCTCACGCTTATATAAATTTTTTCATAACAAAAAAGGATGTTATACTATAATACCACTCACTTTTGGTAGAAATAGGTCATAGTCATGCTTACCATTTGAATGTGAAATCTGACGGTTTGAAATGCCTCGTAACATTCGAGAAATTTCTCTAAAGCATTCAGCTTAAGTGAACTATAGTGTCATACTTATCCCCGACAAATATTTTGCATACAATTGTAACCAAAAAAAAAAGAAAAAGAAAATTCAACCCTTACTTTAAAATCTCGTAATTCAACTAAATGCATCTCCCATTACCCTCATGTGACTCAGATCATCCTAGTGGCATGGCAAAACTTTAATATACTTGGACATGTATACTCCCTCGAGAGCATAGTTTGCTTCTACTCTCTCGATCAAAAGACTTAGTTGGGAGATTTTTATTCAATCTAAAATTTTGGGAACCACTTAAAAATCATTAGATGATTATTCTAAAAAAAAAAGAGTTTTCTAACATTTAGATCTCCATCTAAAAAGGGGATGGTCTCTATTCAATCTCGAAACATTAGTTTTTCAAATAAATAAATGGCGCAATTAGAAAATATTTTTATTATTGAGGTTAATCTATGGGTTGAAGACGCTATATCTGCAAATTTTAGAGTCTCATAAACTAAATAATAGATAAGGTTTTATCCGATGGAGTAAATTGATAGTGTACCCTATAGGATAATATTTTTTGGCCATATTCTTTATAGTTTATACTAATGTGGGTGAAGAAGATCTTTCATTCCCGAAAAACCCAACAATACGTTGTGCCTTCTAATCTCATTGACAACTTAAAAAACAACTATTTGAAAATATGGGTAGGGGTTGTCATCCCCATTGAATAAACCCCTCACAAAAAAAAAAAAACCAACGATCATAAAATCATAAATTCAGCTACTAACTAAAAAATTATAAAAATATAAACAAATAGTTGTGACAAATGAAAAAATTATGAAAATATAAACAAATAGTTGTGACAAATGAAAAAATTATGAAAATATAAACAAATAGTTGATAAGTCACAGACATAAAATCAATAATCCTAGTTACCAATCAACGAGAAAAAATAAAGAATTGAAAGAAAAGCAACATCCAATACCACAATCCAATGACAAAAAAAAAAAAGCAAATTCAAATTTACAATCAAATTCAAAGCACAAAATCCCCACCCCATGATCCATAACCAAAAAACCCACCAAAAATAAAGATCAAACCAAGCAATCAAAGAAAAGCGAAAGTCAAAATCCATTAAAAGGAATCACAACCAAGTGACCAACAATCAACTACCAAACCAAATCCTTACTATGCACATTAAATTAAATAAATACATTTTGTCGTCTTCAATTTTCTTCTCTCTACCATTTCTGCAAAGGAAAAAAAGAAACTTGTCCATTAGAATATAAGAAAGGAAATGTTTTCTATTCAATATTGATGAATTCGTCGCTTATAGCTTGAGTCGAAGCACTCATCTTTTGTTCAATCACCTCCAATATCTTATGCACTCTTATTAAAATGTATATGTTATTAATTTATTAATTCAATAATATTTCTTCATGATGAAGGAAATACTACTTTAGCTTTTGAATTCAATTTTTGGTAAATATAAAGTTTTATGCTTTATATAATGTAAAGTTTTATGTTTTATATAAAAAACATGAACAAACAAAAAGCAAACAAAGTGGAGATCTTGATAAAAACTGGAGCATATACCAATATATACAGTACATGTGTCGTCGTGGAAAAATATTATCCATATATGCCAAATGACACAAAAAGAAGAACATAAACAATTAATGTACACAAACATGAAAAAGAGGAAAACTAAAATTATATTTGATACGTGTGAAAGAAGTCTTTCACATGAGATGTGGGAATTTTTTCACGTCAATTAGCTCCACTTCATTTTTTACATCAATTGATAACCCTCCATGTGATAAGATGTGGGAATTTTTTCATGTCAATTAGCTCCACTGCGTTTTTTTACACCAATTGATAATCAATTAATGTGAAAAGTCTCTCACACCCAATCACATGGAAGAGTTCTTATTGAAAATACATTCATGAAAATATTTTATATGTACCAAACATGTTATAACAAAATTATCCAAAATAAAAAGTACGGACTTCCACCCCTTCCTATAGATCTTTAAAATTTGGGTTTTCTTATTTTTCTGAAACTTCCCTTTTTTCTTCTCTCACCGACGCAAAACCACTGCTCATCTCTCTCCACCATATCTCTCTCACTCATATCATTATTTGTTTTGTAATTTTGGATGGAACAAAGTAATGAAAAATATACAATGAAACCATTTACCTTTTGTACAAGTGGTCACAATTAAACTTGACCACTAGATGTGAAATTGAGTGATTGTATTTATTCTATTAATCAAGCTCAAAGCTCAAAGGAAAATTTTTCAAACTCTGT